>NC_072823.1:2317500-2495000 GCF_027744805.1 Dunckerocampus dactyliophorus
TTTTACACTGTAGCATTATTATTATCATTATTATTATTATCAGGGCCGTGGATTGTGATAATCAGTAAAATGGAGAAAGTAAAATACTAAGTGGTCATTATTTTACCGTGGCATGGTACCAGTGACAGTCTAGTGCCAGGCATTGTTGTACCATTCTCCATTTTATTGTAAAGCCTGTAATACTGCCTAAATATTGTTTACTGCAACACAAGCCTCGGAAAGCATTCAGTCCACACTTCTACCATGTCTGCATCGTGTGGTATTGTTGATGACACCATAAGGACATGTGTGTCAAGCTGAAGTTCATTCATTGGGAAGAGCCCTATGAGATGTATCATCTCATTTTCAAATTGATTCCACGCAATGACGGACCGTAATTGATGTGCAGATTCCTCGATGCAGGCCGGGCGTATGGCCTACAAAAGTTAATAACTGCCGTCTGTAATTAGTGCTGGGTCAGAAAACAATGGTATTAACTCCTGTGGCATTGCTCGCAACGGCCCTTATAGCAGGGCGAAGTCCACCCAGATTCTTCTGTTCTACCAGCTGTGAGATAATGCTAAGGGTCTCAAGTAAGGTTTGCAATTTGCAATTAAAAGGAGTAGACGCAAGCAATTACAATGTCAGCGCTGGAGAGAATCGGTCAGCCCACAAACTAAGGCTTAGTGAGATCCAAGCAATCTCTGAAGTGAAACTGAGTTCCTCTTCCTGATCTGCCTGCTGCGGAGGTAGTCCCGATGGTCACGGAACTTCCTCCTAACTGTTTGTTGGTGCATTGGTCTGATCTGGTTTCAATCAAACCTTGGCTTGGGGCTGAGTGCCTCAGCCAGGAGAAAGGTCTTGGAATTGTTTTATCTTTCTGTTGCAGATAAGAATATCCAGAACAGAGTGGGAAAATATTCCCTTTGTAACAGTTACATCTGACTATAGCGAGCAAGTGGTAGCCCCGGGCTTGGTTTCCATGGAGACGTCTTTGTTTGGACAGCAAATCGCCACAAGCTATACATTGCAGGCTTGGACCATGTGAATCATCCGTCATGATAAACCTGGAGTTTAGAAGTAAGAGATTTAATTATAATTTTTACCTTTTTTTTAACTCCAAAACATTATTGGTTCAAACAAGCAAGAAAATAATTATTAAAAAATTGGAGCAAATAGTGTTCAGTCTCGCACGGCACCTGAAGCGGGGTCCATCCATGCTCCGTGTTAAGCGTAGGCCTGCCACGATAAACAATAAATCCATTAGCCATGTGATAATTAAAAGTGAGCTCGATAATTTTGCCGGCCTCGATATGTTGGCACGTGCATGCATCTTTGTTTTCCTCGTCTCTTTCTGCCAAACAGGCTGGATGACAAGGGGGTTCACTCTAAGCATCTGTCTCAATACCTGGGAGCGTTGGTTCTATAACTGAATGAACAGAGTGAGTGAACCCTCCTGTCAGTCATTCAGTGTCTTTGTCTCAGTGGGGAGAGGCGGGGCGCGAGCTGTGTGTGTCGTGTGCTACACAATCGAATAGTTTCTTTGTGCCTGTTGTGTATAAAACATGATCTGATGTCAATTTCAGTCCGTTTGCGCGTCGTCATTTTAAGACATGAAAAAGCTTGTGACAAAGACAATTAAATAATAACACAATACAGTGGAAGTTACGTTTCAGCTGCTGAATTTTAACGCTTCATTTTGCGTCAAACGCATTTTGCTGCATCCAAAACATGTACTCCGTTACCGCTCATTAAACGTAAGCAGCATATTCTACACAATGCTGCTAAAAGTGTATATGCAAATGGATTGACGTCTGCATTGACACAAAATGTCATCTCCAGAGTATTTCCGGGTTATTTCTTGTATTCCTCTTTGTAGTAGCGATCTCTCACTTTTACATCCCCAAAATGCCAGTGATTCTCCAGCTCGCCCTTTCTTTCCTCTGGTCACATTTGACCAAACAAATCTGTGCACCTGGAGCTCTGAGCGTCTGACTCTTAAAATTATTTTGCTTGCAGGTGTTTGCTGTCATTCTTACGGGTTTAAACAATTATAATCCAGTGTCATAAAACTCAATCCTTTTCAGAGCGGGGATGTTTGAAATGTTACACCATGGAGGTTTGAGTTGAACAGCCCTTTAGAGATGTGGAAATTGAGGAGTCAAGTCGTAAGGGGTGGAAGATCTAAGAAACTGTTGTTTCTCTTCAATGGAAAGACACATTGCCAAAACCTGAATGTGGATCTCTTCATTGGTAATCAGTCCCAACCTAAGAAATGAATGCCAAGAGAGTAATTGATAATAGCATAAAAATAACAGTGTATTCAAAATGTTGTTTTGCTTCTTCTCTCGATTGCTGTAAACATCAGTTTGGTAGTTGGTTTGGCCTCATCAGATCAATCACAGAGCCTGCAACAGGCTGGCTCATTACAGCCGACAACAAGACTCGGTGAATCATTTGGCTCACAGCACATCTTGACAACAAGTGAGGGCTGGCTTGTAGCACCCCTGTACAAGAGGAAGTGTCTGTATACTGTATGCAGGTGGATGTGAAAGCTGAGGGAGTTGGTCATGAGAATGAGTATTTCCCTATGTAGTCATAAATAGATTCCATGTGTTTGTGGCTATTTAAGATCAGAATATCCAGGAGATATACTGTATTGTAATGCTGCATCTGTAGTTATGCTAGTTACGCTGAATTCCATAAAACTGGTAAGTTGGAATTCTCAAGGCATTCAATTGATCGCAAGTGGACTGCTCAGGTTGTCTGAGAGCCTGGTGGAAGAGCCAATCTTTTAGAGGATAAATAGATTGGATCTTGCACCAGGCTCTCAGACTACAGTTGTCCTATCTAGTCTGACTGGTGTGTGTCCTACCTTGTCTTTGACCATGAAGCCTGCTCGGATGAGAGACAAAACGTCTTCTAAGACAACCTGAGCAGTCCAGTTGCGATCGATTGAGTGCCCTCATAATACAATGACCGGGATGAATGACAATATTCACAGGCTGAGGTCAATTTCTGCCAAGAAAAGTGATGTGGAAGTCAGGTTTCCTACATCTAGTCTGGAAAAAAATGAATCTACTTACCTTGGCATGACACCTTACCATGCTTTTCCACAATCGTTGATTGTTTTTTAACCCGCAGATCTTGGTCTGGGTCGAGGAAAAGGATAGTCGGGGCAGCTGATGATAGAACTACCCTCCGGTAATAAACGTTCAGTCCCAAACTTTCCTTTATCCGAGGCACAGTATCAAAACAACTGGCCTCCTATTACGCCGGACATACAGCAATATCGAAGAATCTGACGGGCAAATGGCGTCTTTTGGAAATGTGAACAGGTTTACTCAGTCTGCTCGAGTGTGCGAGCAAAAGCCTGCCACATAACGAGCAGGCATCAAATAAATATAAAGTGTGTATATATATATACAGTATATATCAACAATAAAATCACAGAAAATGCACCACAACAATACGACGCCATTTCCTCCAAGTGTTTTTCAGTAGTGAAATGTAAATGTAATGAGCGTAACATGTATCATGGACATTACGCCATATTTCTGAATCAGCCTCACTTTTGGTATTGAAAAAGAAGAAACTAACACACAAATACTCTGAAGTTCACTTTGTGAGTCAAGGCAGAGGTTAGCTCATTTGCATGTAGTCTTCCTTGGTTCCACTTTAGTTACACTGTGTGCGGACTACGCTGTTTACGTTTGCGACACGTACACTTTTTGTCTGAGTGTTGTACTTTAGAAATCACAGCAGCTGAAACCACCGTTTTGTATTATTTATCTCATCTTTGTGACACACCTTTGCATGTCACAGAATGGGGGTGCGCAAATGGGCTGAAATTCACATTGGATCGTTTTTTATACACAACACACGCGGAAATATTTGACACTGTTTCCCATGTTTATTCAATTTGTTTGCAGTATATTTTTACATGGTTGGAGCTTCACATTACTGTAGTCTGTGCATCCTGCCCCTCGAAGTGATGGCACCCTGGCTTTCAGGAGAATCACCCAAATACATCAACATTAGAGTACACATCAAACGCAGAAAGTTATTTTGCAGGCAAGAATAACATGTTTTTTGGTGTCATGAGCACTTTAATGGTGAAAGATGCATTATTCATCACTAAAATGATTGCGTCTACGTTTGGGCGTCTCAGCTACAAAATGTAAACACAAGGTTGACAGCTGTGTGCCATCATCTTTTAAAAATTTTTTTTTTAAAGCATCAGTTTTGCAATCTTTGCAACTTTAATGCAAAAGATGCAAGTAAAGCCTGATCAGCGCACAGTCGGGGGGTCGGCTAAGCTGAGCTAGCTTGTATTGCAGGGGGCCGCGGGGGTGAAGGCTCACGCTAAAGTGAATCTGTGGTGGTGTTTGGCATGTGGACTGTGGAATTCGTGACAATCAGCGATGCCACAGCTTAAAAAGGGAGCTTGGGTCATGAAAGTGAGGCTGTCACACATGCTGTCCTCTTAATGACCTCTTGTGATTGATAACAACTCCCAGGTCACTAATCTGCAGCCCTTGTCTGTCCTCACTCTTGCCTCTTTCGGGAATAGCGTACGTTTTGCTTGGCTCCATGAGTGCACCTGGCTCTCCTTTCTGCTCTTGTACAGTACGATACAAATCCTAGATACAGCCCATTGATTTTGAATGAGTCATTTGTACAGGGATTTCTAGCTAGAGCGTGTAATTATTGTCAGCGGGGTGTTGAGAGGATTCAGCTCTCTCAAACGTGCTAGCAGCTAGGGGCACTGTATAGTCTGACTTTCCCATTGATCGCTCTGTTTTTGCTCGCTTGTGCAAAATTAGCGGCATTAGTTTTGATCTTATAATTAGCTCGACTGCTTGTGCGGACATCCCTTCCTATTGTTACGTCCTCTTGAAAGGAAAGGCAGATGAATGCAAGTTTAATGCGCAGTTGCTTTTTCGTGCTGTGTGGGCTTTCCACATTAGTGGCACCACAGCACAAATGCTCAGGTTATTTGCAAGTAGCCACCGGCTTCCTGTGTATTTATGGAGACTGTAAACATTTTTACTGTTGAACAGGGAAGGTTTATTTTTCTGTACTCTAACAAGTAGGAATGGTTATAATAATTGATTGGAATCTGCTAAATCAAGTGCCCTATGTGGCCGCAACCAGCAGAGGCACTCTTTATTGTGTGGATGCGTATCCACGCAAATTCTGGTTGACTCTGTCGTTCTGTGCCAACTGACACAGCTACACCACAGGTTTCTGCTTTGTTTGTTGAGTACGGCTGCATAATAACCCAACATGGGGCCAAACAAGTTTGAGAAGGAAGGTGCCAATTCAAGAACGAATTCAAGAAAGAAGTTGAAGCAAAACCACAAAGGTGGTGTCTGTGTGGGTCTCCCCGCCCCCTCTGCCCCTCGGCTCATCGCCGTCTTTGCCCAGAGTCGTCAATAAATATAAAAGTTCATTCATCCATTTCGGCATTTACATGCATTTCACATTGTTTTCTTCATGTAAAACTATGACCGCTCTCTAAAATGTGATCATATTTTTGGGTGTCTGGAACAGGTTCACTTTGTGTACAGTCATTTCCGTGAAGTAGGATCACTGGAATACTTTCCGAGTTAAGAGCATAGAAAACCTGTTTACGACCTTCTAAATAGGGGTTTTAACATTATGAGAGCCCTCTAGACATGAAACAACACCCCTAGAGTCACCTGTACGCTCCTATTACATAACAGAATGAGAGAAAATAAGCCATTTAAGACTTAAATGAGACTCGTGCGGGTGTGTGTTGCTGTAAATGCATTCCAGTGCTAGGGAAGCTGAGTGGGGTTGGGCAGGAAGCAATGTCGAGGGTTCAGAGTTGAGTTTTTGAGTTTTAGCTTGGCGTGGGTTACAGCCGTAACAGTAGCCTGTGTTAGAGATTATTGTGTCTGTTGTGAGATCATTCAAACGAAGGATGCAAAATCACTTATCACAATAATACAGACTACAGATTGACAGCTAGCGGTCGAGCTGAGGCTAAAGCTAGCGGGAGCAAAGAGCCAGGCAGCGGCCCGCTGTTGGTGCTTACGAGCAGTGAAACGAGCAAAGCCATTACGAGGAAAATGATGACACTGGATGACCAGCCATTTACAGTTGCTGTGCACTTTATTTTTGGCAAGAGGCTCAAATCCGGTTTGCAGTGTAACCCGATGCGCAAGTTTGGTTTGTTTTTAAAATGTGAAAAATAAAAAACTAAAGGTTATCATTTAGTGTTTGGGCAGCAATTTTCTCAACTTTTCATTTGTATACGAAAGAACTACTTCTTGTGTAGTTCTAACAAGTTTGTATTGTTTCACGGTTATTGTTCAACGTTTTTCGACAATATAAGACTGGAACATTGACGGTATTTGCTGCTCTTAATTTTTTTAAATATTGGCATTGGCCAGATTCGGAATCGGCAGTTCAAGCTTTTTAAAGATTGGAGATTGGTGATTGGGCAGAAAATTGTAATCGGTGCACCCCTAATTCAAATCTGTCAAGTTGGATATTTGTGTGTCCCACCAAACACGACAGTAACATTACTGACATCTAGTGACCAGTGTAGAATACTACATCACAAACCTCTCAATGCCTTATATTTGTATTGTTGTTCTATTTGCCATTTTTATGCTTCAAAATGCTTAATTTAGGCAAAAAATTGTGACAATCCGAACGCCCGAGCCCAACGACGCATTCATATGTCTTTTAGGTTCTTTTGCAGTAGTGAACTCCACTCGTGAAGTTCACTTCAGAGGAATTTTAAGCCATAAAAACGGCCACAAGGTGTCAGAAGTGCATTTGATAAGAGCTCAGCAGAGGTCATGTGGATGGAAACAACATGAAAGACGGGAGTCTAATCTTTCTTTTAGTAGGTTCCATGTTTATACAGCCGTAGAACACGATATTCCAAGGCCAGTCACAACTGTCTAAAATGACGGTACTGAAGAGGTTGTCTTTTGAAAAATGGCTGGTATTGAATGAATGAATTCATTTATTTTTGAAAAACCGTGATAAGTGGCTGAAAAAAACATGATTCAGTTGGAACTAATTAATGACGAAAACCGAGGTGCCGCTGTATATCTTAACCGAAGACACTTTCCAACAGCTCTTTCAGTGACTTTTGTTTCTTTATTATTTGATTACAGCACAAACATGTCATTATTGGGGCCACTTTCCCCACACAGCAACACAGGCAGAGGGTGGTCAGATTAGTCCATGTTCTCACTGGCTTCCTGAAGTCGAGCTAATAACAGACCAATTTATGCTTGAGCCATCACTCAGTAGAAGCAGAAGCTCGTGCGGTGTGCTGGCCAATGCTAATTCTGATTAAATTCATACCGTCTTCTTGATGATTGGGCGGCAGCCACGCTGAGTGCTGCTGTTCTTCCCAACACCAGCAGGTAACAACCAGCTCCTCACTTACAAAGAAGAGAGCGTGGGAGTGTAGGTGGATGAGGTAAGAGCCACCGACTGGAGCGAGTGGGTAGGTAGAAAAGATCCTCTGAGAGTAAACATGTGAACACTTAGCAAGTCCCCTCTCCCTGACTGTGTGTGGGTAGTTAATGAGTCTGAAAGCTTCTCCTGTGCATCTGTCACAGAGAACCAGATGGAGGCTCTAATGCAGCTGAAAAGCAACATCCTATTGCTCATTGATAATTGGCTCCAAGACAGTTCAGTGTGTTTTTACTTTTCAGCCCCCTTCCATAGCCTAACATCTGCATAGCCGCGATTGAGCGTTCGCGACCCGGCACATTTGCAGATTTTTGATTAAAAAATGTACACATACAGGATGTAGCAAAAAAAACGTATACACGCTTTAAATATTTATAAACTAGGCGTTTAATGATTATTTCTTTCAAAATGTAATATAATCTACAAAGATCATTTTATTTTATTTTCACCGCTTGTTCTCAAACTCCTGCTGACAACTCACGTTCCCACTACGCACTGATCTTGTGCACTCAGCGCACAGCTAATCCTTGCAGCGCAACAAAATAAAATCCAACCTGAACTGCACATAAAATAAACACAACAATTTATTGTGTAGCATTTTGCAATGCAGCTTATTGAGTGACAGGCGACAACAAGCAAGCTCCCGTTGGTATGTATTTACTTACGCGACCAATCAATACATGCTGCTGGTTTGCAGGCTAGCGTATAGCTAATGTTGCAGCGGAGTTAAGAGAGCTAAATGTTGCTTGCTAATCCGTATTATGGCTAAAGGAACGGGCAGCACCACATCCACTCACCAAGCTAAAGTAAAATAAGGTGGACTGGTATGTGGGAACAGAAGAACAGTTGAATTTTGGGTGAGATTTTTAATTTTATTTTGAATGCTCTGAAAAATATGCTGCAAGCCAACGATAACAATTTTTAAATGTTAAAATGGTACGAAAATAGATTGATCTAATTTATCATTTCAGACCGTTCCAAACCAAATTAAAACAGCTAAAGTACTTCCAGTTCAAAAACAGAGGCAAACATCAATTTAGAAATTATTGCCCAGGAGAATACACTTCAGCATGTTTAAATACATGGTGCAGCATACCCCAGGGGTCAATACTGGGACCAAAACTGTTCAACCTATATATTAAGGACATCTATAAAGTTATGAAAGACCTAAAGCTCATATTATTTGCAGACAATACTGCTACCTTTTGTTCATGTGTTTTTTCCGAAAAAAACACATTTGATTCACCATAAGTTGATAACATTTTATAAAAAAATGTGGTAATACAGGTAAAATGTACAACGTACATGTACCGCTGCTAGAAAAGCGACAACAGTGCCATTTGAAAGCCCCACAATCATCACTTCTGAGTGGCTACGGGAGTGGAAGGCTCGTGTTCTTAAAAAAATGCCACCAGAGAAGAAAAAGAAATATTGTGTGACCTCCATTGTTGTCTTTTGTCTTGCGTGTTGTGTTCCTCGTCTTTGTTACATTGTGTCGCAGGTATGATGTCACACTATTTACGTAGCGGATGCAGCTAGCACCATCTCACCTACACGCCCTGCGGTGGAAACACAGGCCAGATTGTGGTTTAGCATTTCATTTGTATCTAATTGTGGAAATATACAACACATTTCTTCTTTCAGAATGAAATATGACACTTCAGTGTCTTTGCACACTGCGTTGTTACCCTTCCCATGCCTTCGGCTTGTGGTGGCCGAACAGTAAGAGTCTTGGATCTAAAGCACCCTGCTTTGATAACATCTACTGACGTGGCTGTCATAAAGACCAACGATGTGTAGCCATTAAGTTGTAGGGCGCTGTGAGTGTTTGGTTGGAGGTGAAACAGGCAGCGTTTGTGTAACCTTGGCATGGTCCAGCCCTACTTAAAAATATCTGTAAAGCAGTCCTCCCACTGATGACTGAAGTAGAGTTCAATAACCTAATCTCAGTGAATCTCCCAATTCATTCAATTGTATTGAGACGTTATATTTCCTTTGGCATACCACAGCAATTATTATGATTGAAGATCCATTCGTATGAACGCACTGTGAGAGTTTTTGGTGTTTGATTTGAGCAATGATTGCAAACAAGGACTCTGTTATCCTGGCTGGAAAGATATTCTCTCTTGAGGCAAGACAACACTTACACAGATGGCTGAACAGCTTGCTTTGACTCTCCCCTCTGACACCTTTTCTCTACGCTTTGGAACACAAGCTCCGTAGCCACGCATTCTTCTTCGATGGATCCAGCCACTGGATATCATACAGCATATCCTCCAGATATTCATTACACTGCCTTGTCATGCTTGCTGGTGTCCATTCGGTAGCTAAATCCCATGTCTCCAAGTTCCAGCATGGCGTGGGCATTCCCTGGAGGAGCAATGAGAGCTGATGGACTGGTTTTGTAATGGATACGGTATATGATGCATTATTTATGCAGCAAAGCTGGTCAAGGTACTTCACTTATTACTGATGGTGTGCTTCAGATTTTAGGAGAAAAGCAAGCTTAAATGTGGATGTCTGTGAGAGGGTCTTGACTAGCTTGATGTATGTTTGTGCTCCATTGACTGCAAATTGCAGGTTGTTGAGCAGAAGAGCTGTTTGACGAGTGGGTATGGAACGAGGTCATTGTCTGGGCTTTCGTGTCTGCCATAGCTGCAGGCTCCATCCGGAACCTGTTTGATATTTTTCCCCATTTACTAGTTAGTGCATCTCCAGTAACGTTGAAAGGAAACTCTACTCCACAGCATTAGGTGCACCTACATGATATAAACAGGCCCGGTACAAGGGTAGTCAAGTCAAGTTTACCAAACAACAACGACAGTAATAAACGTATACGATAGAGCCCACCTGCGATTGACGGATATGGCCGGAAAAATGTCTAAAAATGTCTATATGGTCGAGAGGCCGTAGGTGTGAATCGGCAGCCACGTTTCCGTCAGACTACCCCGGGCAGCTGTGGCTACAGATGTAGGTAACCACCGGTCTGTGACTGAAGAGTGAATGAATAATGGGTTCACTTCATTGTAAAATGCTTTGGTTGCCTTGAAAAGCGCTACAGAAAATTTAATCCATTATTATTATCATTTCTGACACACGGCCTTGCTAAATGGCTGTTATTAGCTGACAAAAAGCATAACTCATGCACATATATGTGCGTTAGGTGGGGCGTGTCTTGCAACGTAGGAGCAGGAAGTGGGCGTAATACAGTCGTTGCTCGCCACTTTGCAGTTTGAACATCGCTCCCTCACTCTATCGTGGTTTTTCAAAAATGAATTTATTATTGATGGCTGTTGTGTGGTTGACTATGACCTATTATTATTAAAAATATATTGACAGGGAAGTCATATGTAGTATTCTAATCTGGTCACTAGGCGTTAGTAATGTTACATAGATGAGACATGAGCCACGGATGACCCCAGGCTTGCGCTCCAAGATCCGGACATGAGCTTCAAATGATTGTCAGTCATAAACATGATAAATGGAAAAAAAAGTTCTCCTATTCTGTGTGGAAGTGGTACATTTTTGCCTTCTTACTTTGTCCTTCTTCCACACTCAGTTTCAAATCAAGAAGAAATAAATTGAAGGCTCCGTAGCTTGCTGTGCTCAAAGCGGCGACCGTCTCCTGTGTCCATGCTGAAATCCTGTAGCATGCGTGTAAGAGTTGCACAATGTGGTGTAAACAAAGAGAGTGGTAGTGCAGCAGTGTCCATTATTTTACAAAGCGAGGATGAATGATTGACTGACGGTCTTTTTTTGTTTTTAAGCCATGCGATCAACCCACATTACGTTAACGATACTACAACACGAAGGAACTTTCCCGATGCTAACGTGAATTATTATGTCTTCTTATCGCTTATCATGTCTACTATATCAGGTAACACGAGTGTAAAGGTGACCAGGTGACTCGAGCTATTCTCTCATACAGTGACATAAATAAGACTCCTGCTCACGTGTGTTGCCATAAATGTGTTCCAGTGCTGAGGGGTAGTAGGGGGCGGACAGGTTTGACTTTGGGGATCCAGAGTTCAGTTTTAGCTCGGTCTAGGTTACGGCCACAACAGTAGCCCGTTTTAGGGATTATTCTGCCTGTTGTGAGAGAATTCAAACCTGCAATAAAAGCCTGTTGTTCTGGCAATCAGGTCTGGTGCTTGCGTGTCCCACAGAACTTTACAGCAGCAATACTGACACCTAGTGACCAGTGTAGAGTACTACATATCACACAATGTCTTTGAATGCGTCTTCTGAATGCCTTATATTTGTATTTTAGCTCATTTTGCCATTTTTATGCCTGAAAATGCTTCCATCCATCCATCCATTTTCTATACCGCTTCTTCCTCATTAGGGTCGCGGGGGCATGCTGGAGCCTATCCCAGCTGACTTCGAGCGACAGGCGGGGTACACCCTGGACTGGTCGTGAAAATGCTTCAGTTAGACAAATAATATGGAAACTTTGCTGAAATATGCTTTTTTTTAGGACTAATAATAGGCTGTATTCAACCACGAAACAGCATTATTTAATTATTATTATTTAAGCATTTATTAATTAGTATAATTTTGAAAGTCTGTGAAGAGTGGTGAGGATTTACTGCATAAGTTCCACTTTGCCTTCGCAGCGTTCAACTGTGGTGTGTTCACGGACTGTCGAACAAGTCTGACATCTGTGTTGTCACGTTTTTTGACCAGAAATCAGCAAATTTGTGGGTTTGCCAATGCAAAGCAAAACCACCAATAATTTGTATCCTTGTACGATAGTTCAACTCTTACATTGACCTCCATGTCAGATCTTATGTGAGATGATAAAGCTGGCGAGTTTCTTGCACTTCTTGCAACACATTCACAACCACTTTATCAAAGGGGAGTCAAATAGTTTCGGGATGAGCCATTAACAGCTCAGTGCAGCCATATTTATTTTTTCAACAGGCCCCCTTTGTCAGAGCTTGCTGAAGAACGAGCCAGAGGAGTTGCAGCGAGGGTATGTACTACACACGAAATGCCAGAAACAACACATCCTACTGGCGAAATAAGGTCTTGCTTGGCTTTGAAAGTATTTCAAACCTGGCAACAGCTTAGAGCAGGGGTACCCAAATTTTTTCCAGCGAGGGCCGCGTATGGAAAAGTTGAGAGAAAAAGGACGCAAGGGCCATTTTCTTATTCTTTATTTTGTGAAAAGGCTAAAAAACAGAGATGTTTTACATGCATTTAAAATCAGCTTTGTGCTATACGTGACAATGCGTATTATTACAAATTTTTACTACCAACATTTCAGCTTTTCCTCACCGCATTACTCCTTGTGCTTCTTTTTTGTTTAATTGAATTTCTACTATGTGCCGCGGGCCAGGAAAAAACAAGCTGCCGGCCACAAATGGCCCCACTTTGGACACCCCGGCACAGAGGAACCAACGGAGGAATACGATGCATGTTGATACGTCTTTAGGAGTTGGGATGGAACCGTGAACGTACTACTGTGCAACATCCAGTATATGTTACATGATATATTTCACAGAGAAATATATACTGTATTTCGACGGACATGACTCACTTGATGTCGACATTCTCCTGATATTTTGTTGTCTTATACCCCATAATGGTAATACGGTAAGTACAAATATCAGGAACTCTCACTGTAATACATAGGTTAGTATGTCAGGTTGGCCAAGTGACGACGTAAACTGTAGAAACCAGACCGAAAAAGAAAGTAGATGTCGTTGCTAAATAAATGTAGACTCAGCCACCTGCAACAAGTGCTTTGAGGTGCTCGGTTGCTCCCCACAACAACTTGGAGATGAATAAAGTATTTACTGTATCTGTCTATGCAACAATCACAATCACGGTGAGGTGCATTCACGAACAACTTCATCTTGCTCAATTAATCCACTCTTGCATGTAAGATTAACTCGCAAACGTGATTGTAACGGTAGGCTTACATCGCCACAATTGTGCATCAATTGTCAATTTCTGTTGTGCAGAATGTGTACACTTCAAATACTGCTTGTTTAGCTTGTTATGTATCGCTGCTGGTTTTGCCGTGATAATAATTTGTTGTATTTATTCATTTATCATTTTATCTGTGTTATGGAAGGATTTAAATTACTGTTCTGTTCAACTTGCATATCACACAATTGCGTAAAAATAAAAAGGCATTTATTTGGACAAAATGTTTTCCCTTTCAAAAGTGGCATCAATATGGGATCATATGCAGTATTGTATTCATTCAGGACTTTGACAAAGGACATCTATGCAATTCATTCATTTCTACACACATTGCAACACGACATTCTATGGCTGTTTGCATGTGTGAGTGTGTAGCATACAGCATCCAGGACATAGGCCCATACATGCCTCGTTTGTAACGCTAGTGCACCTTGCTTCACTTCCGGGCTGTGACGTCACAGCCTCTCGGGTTTCAGTGTGCCTGCAGTCCTGGCGCGCGCTGCTGCTCGTCAGTCAGCAGCACGAGGACGACTTGGTAGCACAGCTGCAGGCGAACATGCACGCAAAATAATAACAACAACACGTCTTATCACCGACCAACATCTGCTTTTACAACGGATA
Source organism: Dunckerocampus dactyliophorus (assembly GCF_027744805.1). Taxonomy (NCBI): domain Eukaryota; kingdom Metazoa; phylum Chordata; class Actinopteri; order Syngnathiformes; family Syngnathidae; genus Dunckerocampus; species Dunckerocampus dactyliophorus. The sequence continues at coordinate 2,331,502 of NC_072823.1, forward strand.
AAAGCTCCTCGCTTCTCTACTTTGTTCTTTGCTGCGCCTTTTTAACTGCTTTGGACGCTATGGAGGCTTTCTAGTGTAAGTACACAAAACTCGGCTTGTGATAATGCACTGCGCTTCAGTATATTGTCTGTTTTATTGTTGGCATTCGGGACTGGTTTGTTTGCGACATATGACAGCATTTCTTATGTCCTTATGTCAAAAGTATCTTGAATATTGGTCTATAATACAGTAAATTTACAGTGTGTAGTTTCTACTTGTGCCCTTACTCCTAACATTCATTGCTTCAGTGCAAGATTCAACATGTACTGCAGCTCAGTTGAAAATGTGTACAGATTTTTGTATCATAGTTTTGAGTGAAGCTGTTTCATGGCTCCCTCCCAGAGGAAAAGGAATCAAGTATCATTGCCTCAAATGTGAAGTTGCCATGATGGTTATTGACTACTGTACATTCTCCTTTGATTGCAAGACATCGTTTCCACACACAACACGAGTCAGACATTTCAGTTTGTGAGTTCAACTAGAACAGGGGTCGGTAACGCGCGGCTCCGGAGCTGCATGCTCTGTGATTTCTTTTTTTGACATAGAACCTGTGGGGAAATGTGCGTTTTCAAAAAGAGTATGAAATATAGGACTCCGTGAATGCATCTCTCTACACTGCATTCTGAGGGCTGATTGGATGAGCAAGGGAAGGGGGAGGTGGGCCAGTGTGATAAGGAGTCTTAGTCAAGTGATATGTGAACACTAGTGGGCTTTTTTTTTTTAGGCTAAAGTTAGCTCCGTTTTCTTTTGGAGTTCTGTTTTCAACATTTTAAGAAGATTAAAACTTTTAAAAGTTTATAAGCTGTGTAATGTTTTGCGGCTCCAGACCATTTTCCTTTATTGGAAGAGGAGGCAAAATGACTCTTTTGATGCAAAGGTTGCCGACCCCGAAGTAGAATGAATCCACTGCAAGGGTGCACCAACCCACATCATGGTGGTTACAGTGCATCACCATATTATTGTTCAAGTCTCCCGGGCAAGGTATTAGTGATGGGAAACTCGATTCCTATACTGACTCGAGTTCTTCTGAGTCACTCACTGAAGTGAAGCGGGTACTCGATTCAATGTAGTCACATGTCACAGAACGCATGCACGGAAACTTGGACATGTGCTCAACAAGCTTCACCCGTGAGTCAGTGAATCTCTCGTCTTCGTCGAGACCCAATGAGACCCAATGAGTCAGTAAGTGAGTCATTCCTGCCCGAAGGGGGAAAACAAGAGTTACTTTCTCACAGTGCAACGGAACGAAAACACAACACATCCATAGCAAGTTAACACATCACATAAACAACAACTGCTCGCCAAATATAACACATAACTTTAAACTGTTATTTTCAATTGCCCACAAGGCATGCTGGGTAGTCCAGCTGCAACGACAATATGAATTATGAACAATAAAACATTGGATATCAGACTATGTTAACACCTACTTGTTTACTTCTCTGACAACCTCCTGAACATGCAGTGTAACAAAAACATGGCAAAATCTTGGGAGAAGGAGTACCCCAAGCTACCCAGCATGCCTTGCGGCAGGAATATATGGGTGTTTTTGGCATGGGTATGGCCTGTGTATTTGTTTCAATGCCCACAAGGTGCAGTAGGTAGGTTACTTTGTGCGTCGTGTGTTGACGTTTTGTTTGGATGGCTTATTGCATCTGATTATTTTGGTGACTCAAGCGTGCCACAATAGCACTGCAAGTCATGTTGCCGGCTACACTTTCCATTTTAAAGATTTAAAAAAAAAAAAAAGGAATTTGGAAATGCACAGTGGGCCGGATTAAGACGCTTGGCAGGCCCGATGTGGCCCACGGGCCGCAGTTTGCTCACCCCTGTTGCATAATTAGTTGCATAATTAGCGACTTGTTAACTGGTGTCCTTTTTCTCATCTGGTTTGAGTAAATGAACGAGTTAAGAGTCCAGTCCAATCCGTGAGTTCCGATTCAGTAAGAAAACTGAAAAAGCGAGTTTATGACTGGCACATCTCTACAAGGTATTTTGTGTTTGCTTTTGTGGATAGTGTTGGCTTTAATGCATGAATTCCTTCCAAAATCAATTGAACCGGTTTTTCCCGATCCTGGTGTTGACATAATGGATGTTATCAGTCTGTTGTGCCAAAGTTGAGCCTCATATAAACTTGGGCCCAAGTAGTATAATTGGTCTTTTACTTTTTTTGTCCATGGAGCCTATGTGTGTCAGAGTAGAGGTTTGTCTTTTTCTGGTCAAAACCCACATGCTGCCCTCGTTGTTACTTTAATCTCATGCAATGTCAAATGAATTAAATGCATTCAAACCTCTATTTATTGTGGTATGGTGTTCTCAATTATACACACTAAAAGCAGTTGGTGTTCAGTGGGGCTAATAGTGTAGGAGGGTAGGGGCCCTGGGACCATAACATCATCACAAGCCAACATCTCTGTTCTATTTAGATGGGTAGATAAATGGTATTTGTGGCTGCGACCTCATTAACCAGCAGATTAGCAGCCATACAGATGTACAGTCGGGTTCCACTGCTAATTGCTTGGCCAGCTCTCCGGGCAGAACACATCGTGCGGATGGAGGGCAGCGTCAGATTCAATTTCAGGCTTTGAGTCATGATGAACCTCTGAGATGGTAAACAATGACAGGTCAATTTCATCCAATCATCTCTTTTGTCAAATGGGAAGTCCTTCTCTGACCTGTATGCGACACACTGCCCATTTAGGCATGTAGTACTTGCATTTTTTGACATAAATATTACCTGTTAAATAGCAAAACACGTTTGCTTCTGAATTGGGCTGCAACTAACAATTATTTGTTGTCAAATACTCTGAAGCTTGTTTTGATTGCTCCAATAATTGTTCAGGCCAGGGGAATGTATGCATGGTTAGCTTACTGCAGGGGGGGGAAGATGTCTCTGTCATGTCTTAACGAACGAATGAACGAGGGAAGGCAAACACCGGCTCACCCGCCCTTCCTCTCGCTTATCCAATCACCAGAACTCAGCCAGCCTTACATTTACAGCCTTACAGAATATTGGATATTTTTAACTCTTTTCAAAAATGGGCATTTTCCCCCATTCGCAGCCACTGCGAAGGGAGCCACAACACGGAGGCTGAGGAGCATGTGGATGCGAAGCCGCGGGTTGCCGACCGCTGTTCTAGGCTGACCAAATCAAAATGAACCAAACGCAAACAGTTCGGTCCACAACATATCAGAAAAGAGCCAAAAATGTCTATCACTGTTTTCCAAAGTCAAAGCTGATGTATGTGAATATGTTGTTTAACCTAAAACACAAAGATAATAGGTCTGCATTCATGGATGGCTAAGGAAATAAAAAAATATTCACATTTGAGGCTGAAGAGGATATTTACATACATTTACATACAAAAAAAAAAGATTAGTCCACGACCAACATTGTCGTTTAACTGAATAATACATGAATCATCGATTTATCAGCTGTCGCAGCTCGAGTTTTGAATACAGTCGACCCTCGTTTATCACGGTTAACTGGTTCCATTTTTGTATAGTTAAAGCATTGAAAACCTGTTTATGACTTTCGAAATATGTTTTTGACCATTACTAGAGCGCTGTAGACGTGAAATAAAGGGATAGACGTGTTAAAGGGGTAGTTTGGATTTTTTGACATGACGTTGTATGACGTCCCCATCAGCAGTGTAGTACATCAACAGTGACTTAGCGCCCCTCTTGGTCTCACGAGCCCACTTCTGATCGGATTTCCGTGATGAGGAACGTCGTTCCCTTTAGAGTTTGTCCTCTCAAAACAATATGCTTTCAAAAGGGTAATACATTTGCAACACATAAATACCTCCTCGATAAAATGAGACCTCACAAATCGCTCGGCATTATATTTGTTTCCCGCTGTGTCCCTTTGCACAGTCGCCTGTCCTTTCTCGTGTATGTGAGGAAGATTCCCACATCTTCTTTTGTGACGGAGCACCGCGGGCATTTTGTTTACGATAGTGTTCCACAGAAGACGTGAGCATCTTCATCACATACACAAGAATCTAAAGGTGACAGTGTGCAGGGACATGGCGGGAGACAGATGTAACGCCGAGTGGTTTGGGAGGACTAAGCATTTTTATGATGCAAATGTATTACTCTTTTGAAAGCATATTGTTTGCGAAGCTGAACTCTACTGAAATGACCCCAGCAACTAAGAGGAACTACGTTCCTTGTCATGGAAATCCGACAAGAACTGGACTCGTGGACCAATTGGGGGGGGGGGTAAGTCACTGTTGATGTACTACACTGCTGATGGGGATGTCCTACAACTTCATGTCAAAAAATCCAAAGTATCCGTTTAAGGTCATGTAATGTCATGTCATGTCTCATAATTGTTTTATGTCATTACTGACGCCTAGAGGCCACTACATGTGACTCGTCTTTCAATAATAATGGGCCGTAGGCAACCACGAAACAGCGATCATTTATTAATTCATTTTTGAAAAAACGCTTTGGAGTGAGGGAGCAATGTTTGAACCGCGATGTAGCGGGGGCGACTGCATAGAACCAAAACATGTCCAAAGTGCGTCGCGGGGGCCATTTTCGGCTCGCGGCTGTGATTTTATCGGGCCGCAGCACAGTCTAAAAATGTCATTTAACAAGGAAACTTAAAAAAAAAACAACAGCAGCAAAAATGGGAAAATCAATCAAAAGTCAAAATATTACAAGAAGAGTTGTAATCTAGCAAGGTAAAAAAGCCATCATTTCACAAGAATAGAGTCATAGTATGAGGGATAATATTACAGAAAAAAAGTTTGGGTTTTGTTTTTTAAAGTCAAAAACAAGGAATAAAGCTTCTTAGCATATATAAATGTGTTGGTTCACACAAAGTACCAAAGTGGCCCCTGCATCCTTTCATTTTTCAGTATGTGGCCCTCGCTGGAAAAAGTTTGGACACCCCTGGCATAGAACATTTCACTCAAAGACACTTTTCAGTTAAAGTCAATTTCAATTTCCACACTTCTTGACGAATAGTTGTCTGTAGTGAGACTGTCCTATCCCGTTGTCGGTCTTTGTCTATTTCTTTAAGGAGTTGACCTTGATTAGACGGTTCAAGTTCTATTTTGGGTAGCAAGCTACACATTTGCTCCGTCTCACAAAGCACACCATACGTTATAGAAAAATATTGGTACATGGTTTCCTGTACTGCATCTGCCACAATGCCACATACATCTTTACAAATAGTGTTTTTTTCTCTCAGAAGCAGCTTGTCACCATGGTGCTCAAATCCTCTCAAATCGCCTGTTCAGCTGTGTCACCTTGACACGTTTTATCACAGTCACGGCTGCCTCGGGGCGAGGGGCGGGGAGTAGGCGGCGTCAAATTGAATTATGTGGACAAAAAAAAAATGTGATTTGTAACTTGACTGAGCAGCTGTTTTCTGTGGTTAAGTGGAAAGGTCTAAAGGTGAAAGTCAAAGCTTAAATGGCGTGATAGCGGAGCGTTTGGGGGTTTCCCGCCTTTACTCTCTAATACTCCCAAATATATTACACTACTCATGCTTTTGCAGTTTTGTGGCAACACTTGCTGCGTGTTAGTTGGACTCTATCGGGGGCTGCAAAGCCCCTGTTTTGTCTTGTTGGCCCTTTTCTTCTGTTGCCCCCCACATGCCCTCTTCCAAACTGCCTATTCTGCTTATTCAGCCCAGCTTTTGTGAGGAGGATGGCTATTCATACCTCTTGTCCGTGTCCATGTGGGATTGAGGAGTTCCTCTGCACTTCAACTCTTTTCAGCTGATAGTATGGCTGTGTCTCTTACCACTTCAACTTTAATAGGTTGTAGGTTGTCTGTTATTTAATTTAAATGGTATACAGTGCAGTGGATGTGTGGATTCTTGATCAAATTTTAATTTTTAAACTGCATTTTCCCCCAAAATAGGCTTTTTTTCCCCGCCCAAAAACACCTCATTGACCCTAAATCTGTAATAATTAAAAAACAGTTGATAATACAGGTGAAATGTACAGCGTGCATGTAGTACATGTAATGTGTTTTGATGTCACAGGCTGTCCAGTGTCCCAGAACAGCCTTGGTGTTGCCATTGTTTGATTCAGGATGAGTGTGTTATATCCACACCAAGTCTGATTGGATGATTTAAACGTCTCCAAACTGGCACGTGTGAAAAGAGAATCGAGTGTGACTTGTTCCGATAGGAAACAAGGTTATGGTCCGAGGAGCCTGGATCGAATATCCCGTAGACGTGTTTAATAGGATCATAAAATTTGACCAACTACAGAAAGGATGCCATCCTACTTGGCAGTACATCCCATGGTGAGAAGTAGTGATTAAAGAAACAGTTCAGTGCAGTAGCAGTCATTAGATGATATCCTTGGGGAAGCAAACTCGGATGGCCTGATTGGACTGAGCTGCACTTCTATACATACTGTAAGGTGCAGCTTTAATTTCTGCTCTCATGTGCTGTGACCATAACTTCAAATAGCACCTAGTAGACATACTCGATCTGCAATGCCCAACAATAAAAGCATTTTGCCTCACTGTATTGTGTACAATACAAATGATCTTGTGTTTTAATGGCCAATTAAGTCTTTCAAAATCCATATTCATGCACATTATTGTACATCGAAGCAGTTCAAATGCCCCACAAAAGGCCAGTTTTCAGCTTTGGTTTGATTTTCAAATCAAATAATTACACAAAGACGTTTCCCAGGCTAGGGCCTCAAACCCCTGCTGTTAAAATAACACGATTCTAATGTGAAGAGCCTTTTGGAGCATGTCAGTTGTTAGTGTTTGACCTGTGCTTGAAGAGGACTAACGGATCAAAGACCCACCCAGGATCATAAAAGCCAAGCCGGTGAGGGGTTGACGCCCCCCCACCAGACAGTTCACTCCTAATTATTATGGAGAAGACAGTTCAGAAACCTGCCCCGCCCTCCTCACTGTGAAGCGGTCAGCTCATCCTGTTACTCCTAGTTCTCCACCTCTTTACACCCAATGCCAAGAGGGAGGAAACCTGGTTTCCTTCGGCCAGATCTATGTCATAAACCAACATCTTGCGCTTAAAAACGGTAAGAAATGGAGCAAGTTTTTGCCTTTTGTGAAGTACAGAAATGTTACCATATGCTCCACCCACATGATTTGGAGTAACTGTGGCCCAGTGCTGACTGGGGACCACAGACCACATCCCTCACAACATATGTGATCATTTGAAATGGTGTAGGAGCTAAATTTAGTCTGTCGATGTTTTGAAACCATATTTTCCGAGGGTAATTTACATTTGGACTTGCAGCTCAGCGTGATGAGTTTGTTTTTTGTAATAATATCTCGTTCCACGAATGGATGAATATCAGACGATCGACTCACATTATTCCTCGCCCGTCTCTAAGAGGGTATCCTCTACGATACAATGGAACCTCCAAAGTCAAACATGGTCTGTTTCAGCATCCTCATCACGCTCTCATGTGCTTGTTTTTCTAGACAACAAATGAATAAAACTCAATTTATGACATTTAAATAAGATTTGACAGTCTGTGATTCCCAAAACTGGTAAAAAAGTACAAATGATTCACAGACATGAAGATGCATTTCTATAGACTTAACGCTATGATATTCAAAAGGTTTTAAAACCATCAACATTGGTCACTTGTCAGCTTCATCAGTGTATTCCTTTTCAAAAACGTATATGACTGACATTTGTTTTTGTTGCAAAATTTTCAACAGTATTGCTTATATTGTGTTACATGAGTCTCATTTACAAGTATGCATTTACATTGTTTGTCCTCGAGGTATTGCTGTAGTTAGGAAGTAGCTACTGTGTGCCAGGCATGTCTCTTGTTGAGCTGTAGAAATGAAAGCATTTTGCCCTTATTATGCATAATCTGTGTAAGTGGAATGTACATTTACATGTGTAATTAGTGGCCGTATATGGAGGGTGTTGTCATCATATAAATCGGGAATCGCTAGCAAGCATATGGGATTTTCAATGTAAATTAGCAACAAGACAACATATTAAAGAAAATATTCAGTTTATGTTGGATGTCACAGAGAAATTATTTGTCCATCCATCTCTGTGCCGCTTATCCTCACTAGGGTCACGGGGGTATGCTGGAGCCTATCCCAGCTGACTTTGGCTGAAGTCAGTTTTATAGTGCTTCAAAGTAAAGGCTCTGAAATGGAACTCAAATGATTCGTTATTGGTAACCCCGTATCTGTATGCTGGGCTAGCAAGTAGAGATGAAACGTTAGCCGCTTGCTCCCCTCCTGCACCTTGAGAAGCCCTTTCCGATGTCACGATACTTTCAGTTTCTGGTTGGATGGCTATTATTTTGATACATTGGGCACCCTTCTTTGCTGCCATCACCAAAAACAAAAACATATAAACACACTTTTCTGAAACTAGTCTTTTGTTTTCTCACAAGAGTTCTCCTGTGACGTCATGCATGATAGCGGTTCAACCTCTACATTTTTGTGCACCTCTTGAAGCATAGGACACCCCTAATTAGGTTGAAATAAACATTGTACAACCCCAGGGGCATTCCATTTGTACAAGTGTGCATGCTCCAAAATATTTGGATTCCATGTTCCCTGCTCTTTGATAACGGTAATTAAAGTTCCCTCACAGACTTTGATTCACTATGTTCCATGGTAATGCAGCTGCAAAGTGGTCTAAAAGGAGCTTTTTCCTTTAAAACACGCCTTTCTTTACTGAACTGCCTTTGCTGGCCCACACCCAACCATCATGTTACATCATAAGCTCCGTGTTTTCCACTGAGGTCTACTAACTGTCTTTCCATACATCATGTTTGTTAGGAATGCTTAGGACGTTCTTAAATAGCTTCCGTCCGTATAGCGTTAGAGTCTCTTTGATGGCACAGCCGCTCTTAAAAACACTGACCCTTGCTTGTGAGTCTGTAGGCAATTCTTAAAGGCCTGATGTTAGCTTTAATGGATAGACCCTGAAGAACCTTCATGTAAATGTGACGTCCTGCTTACAGGACATAAATGTTAGTTGGAAGTTATGTCTTTGAAACGAACAAAAAAAAGAAAATAATGTAAATCAAATAATCCATTCCAGACACCCAAAAATATGAACAAAAATGAATTTTATAGAGAATTGACCTTTTATTGAAGACTTGTTGGTGAAGAGCGGAGAGGGAGGAGGGGATCCACACCAACGAGAACGTCTCAACATCTTCCATCTTTTGTGATTTCTGTTCTTTTAAAATCTTTACCCCGTTCACATTAACTTCCTTAAGATCTTGTTGTTTCGCCAGGATGGAACCGAGTGTTGAACTTAGCGGGAAACTGTCTAGTTTGAATGTAGCTTACAGTAAGTGTCCCCGAGCACCAGGCCAGTGCCCGGTACCGGTCCGTGATTGGGGATGAACTGGGCTGCGGAAAACTTTTAGGCTCATTGATAAAAGAAAAAAAAATCACTGAACATTTAAAAAAAAAACATTTTTAAATAACTACATTGAATTTTATGTAAATGGATATTCATTTTGAAAATATGGGCCATTATTTTATTAAACTTTTAGGCTCATTGATAAAAGAAAAAAAAATCACTAAACATTAAAAAAAAAAAAAAAATTACATAACTACATTGAATTTTATGTAAATGGATATTCATTTTGAAAATACGGGCCATTATTTTATTAAAAAAAATTAGATACAGTTAGAAATCCCACAGTTTTTGCATGTTTGTTTGTTGGGAATGGCGAGCCGTCCCACTTTGTTCGATCGTCCATGAATGCACCATCTCACGCTGCGCAGATAGACTACTATACTGTATTTTTCACCGTTTTGTTTCAGCTCATATTTGTTCCCAAATGCTGATATTATTTGGCAATGGATAAAGGTAAGGTTTTGATTACATAATTGAGTGCTAATGTGCAAATTTGTCCAGTCCACAACCTGAAGTTAATTCATGCTAGCACATGCTAGTCTGTGTTCACACACATCAAACAGGGACATAACTGTATCATCTTCTCCCTGAAAAACAAACTCCAGGCTCATACTGATGGATGGTAGGTGGCTGTGTATACATTTTGTGCTTAGAATTTGACGTTGTTCCTGTTGTATTTTTACCCACTAGATAATAACATTTGATCGCAACAGTTTCCAAGATGACTTAATATACCAGCAATACTGAAAACATCCTCCATCCACATCTTTATTAATACCACAATATTCAATGTGCCAAAGGGTAAAATGCAAGAGTTACGTGCAATATTGTACGATAACCAAGACAGTGTACGAGAACAGAGGCAGAATTTAGGCGAAAACCGAAAACAGCGGCTTTCAAAAACTGAGATTTGACTGTAATTATTCTTTTCATCTTAACATTTAGGTAAGAGAGCAAAGCATGTTTTTTATTTAAGGGGCTCAATGGGTCCAAGTGGATTTTATTGAAGCAGTGCTAAACAAGCTAACGGACCAAAGAGATGCATGTGTTCATCCAGGTCAACATTGTATTCCCAGGACAGTGTATCGATCGCAACTGGACTGTTCAGGTTGTCTGAACATTTTGGCCTCATCAGTTTATGCTCAAAAGACCTGATAGGACAGTTCTCAAGTCTTTTGAGCATGAGCGGATGACGTCAGATGCACTAAACGTCTTCTAAGCCAACCTGAACAGCCCAGTTGGGATCAATCCTATGCCCTGAGAAGACCAAATAGATCAAATCAGGTGAGCATCAAGTTTGTGTCCTAACAAGAGAGACAAAGCAACATTGTTTGGCATTTGAAACCCTGAATATAGGAAGTAAAACACCAGTTTCGTTCTTGCGTTGTTTATTCTGCCTGCTTGACAAATGGAGGAAGTTAGTTGTCGTCCTGCAAGTTTGTAACCCGTGAAGCAGCAGCTTGAATGATCAAGACACATTTTAAGATGCAATTTTACAACATCCAATGTCGACCGCATTAACAGTAGGCAAAAACATGCACTATGAGAAAATAGTTGGACTAATCTGCCACTATTTTATTTTCAATATGCAGCTTAGGGGTAATTTTGACATACAGGCAAACAGCTGATACATGCGATCACTCATCAACCAGTTTAAGAGTTAGCTTTCATCCCATTGAGCATGTTAATACCCAGACATTCTATCTTAAATTTCAGCCACACTTTGAGGCGTACGTGTGAAGGGATACCAGTGAATAATGGTGCCATTGGTCTGTCCCTAGACCGCACATGGACGTCTGTAGCCAGCAGTGCCTCCTGTAATTACGGGCCTCAGCTGTGGAGACTATTACTCTCCGTGCGAAACTGAAACTCAACCCCCTATTTCACTCTCGGTATTTGCTCTTTTCAGCACACAAGAAGGCTGTGTTTAAAGGCGGTGTTATTTTTGGACTGCAGTTTGACTGTCTTCTGTTGATGGTGCAGCCTGAGTGAGTTGAAATGTAAAAGCACATGGCAGAGGCTGCAGCTCCAGAGACGTCTATATGCCGTCAATTCCTGTTTCATTTCTCCCGCATTCAAGTTGAGAATTACAGCAGATTCACGCTTTTTGATGGCACTACTTTCCGGGACGACCAGCGAATGCCGTAAAAACACGAGTCATTGCTAGGCCCATTAAAAATGACTATTTTTAACACGCAGCTTGCTTATGGAGAATGAGATGTGCAATGTGAATTTGCGGGGCCTTCAACGCTGAAATGTGACTGTGTAACTATACTTTATTCTGACAACCCTCTCAGTTACTAAAGTACCACTTCAGTGCAGTCCACTGCAAATACAGTATAGTGCAGGATACCATTTTTACTAATGAGACTTTATATTGACTCAATTATGCAGTGTTCCGGTTCGGAGGCCAACGTTGACGATTTACAAGCGACAGTCAAGCGTGATGAAGCTAGTTATTTCTCCCTGACCGTCCGCATCGCACACAATCCTGAGCAATTTACTGGAAAGCTGCAACCAACCAGTGAGATTGTGTGGCTGACGTCCTGGAATTCTAATTATGTTGCGATAAAAATAACTTGACTGCTGTCGCTGGACGATAATATGGACGTGTGGAAGCCACCGTCTTGATGTTTATTTGTTTCTCACCAGGATTGGAGTGGATTTTTTGTAATATCCTCCTTTAGGCCTTAATGATTTAGTCATAGAAAAAAAATGGGATTAAAATAAAAAAAATAAATAAAAAAGCTTCTTAAAAATCTTCTTTAAAAAAAAAAGCTACGCCACATGATATTGTTTTTCTTTGGGATAAAGTCTTACTATTATAAGAATTATTTTATTTTTTGTTATTTCAATACATTTTCATTTCACATTGCATTTGTAGTTGAAAAGGTTTAGTCATTCCCGCATTGAACTCTGATGTACAGTGTTGTGAAAGTGTTTTCCCCCTTCCTGATTTCTTCTTTTGCATGTTTGTCACACTTAAATGTTTCAGACCATCAAACAAATTTAAATGTTAGTCAGTGGCAACACAACAGAACACAAAATGCAGGTTTTAAATGAAACTTTTTGTTATTAAGTGATCACTATTAAGTGATTGCCCCCTTACCGAAAAACTGGTTGGGCCCCCCTTAGCAGCAACAACTGCAATCGAGGGTTTGTGTTAACTTGCAAGGAGTCTCTTACAGCGCTGGGGAGGAATTTTGGCCCACTCGTCTTTGCCGAATTGTTGTCATTCAGTCACATTGGAGGGTTTTCCAGCATGAAGCACTTTTTTAAGGTCATGCCACAGCATCTCAATAGGATTCAGGTCAGGACTTTGACTAGGCCACTCCAAAGTCTTCATTTTGTTTTTCTTCAGCCTTTCAGAGGTGGACTTGCTGGTGTGTTTTGGATCATTGTCCTGCTGCAGAACCCAAGTTGGTTTCAGCTTGAGGTCACCGACAGATGGATGGACATTCTCCTTCTGACTTTTTTGGTAGACAGCAGAATTTATGGTTCCATTTATCACAGGTCCTGGCGCAGCAAAACAGGCCAAGACCATCACACTACCACTACTATATTTTACTGTTGGTATGATGTTCTTTTCTGAAATGCAGAGTTACTTTTACGCCAGATGTAATGGGACACGCACCTTCCAAAAAGTTCAACTTTTGTCTTGCCAGACCACAGAGTATTTTCCCAAAGGTCTTGGGGATCATCAAGATGTTTTCTAGCAAAATTGAGACGAGCCTTGATGTTTTTTGTTCAGCAGTGGTTTTGGTCTTGGAACTCTGCAACGCAGGCCGTTTTTGCCCAGTGTCTTTCTTATGGTGGAGTCATGAACACTCACCTTAACTGAGGCAAGTGAGGCCTGCAGTTCTTTGGATGTTGTTGTGGGGTCTTTTGTGACGTCCTGGATGAGTCGTCACTGTGCCGTGACTCGGTTAAATAAAAAAGTTTGTTGGTCCACTCATATTTTTTCATTGTAATTTCATTAAAATAAATGTTAAGATCATGTGTCGTCTCATTCTCGTGGATCCAATCTCATTTCTTTATTTGGTTGTATCATAGCTGTAAACGGTTGAAAAAGTTTATTAATTGATCTTAAACGTTTAGGGAAGCTTATGGAAAGTGCTTCTGCCTTCTTTTTACTGGTATAAAAGTGCCTTTGGAATGATCTGCTATAGATAAACCTTTCTCATGTTTTCTCCCCCTTGTCACTCTCTTTTATAGCCATAATGAGCGAAAGGTGACTTGCAAGCATCCCGTCTCAGGCTCACCCTCTCAAGACAACTGCATCTTTGTCATCAACGAACAGTAAGGCTTTTGTTTTTTTTTCTTTTCTCCAGAATGTCACTGGATTGCATTTTGAGCACCACAATATGCTGTCGGAACTTCCGATGCCTTTCCACCCCTACCTCTAATTGCAGCTCTGCCCTCTCAGTTCAAATGCCAGTCTTCTGTTCTGCTAAGTGTTGTGTGCCATTGATTTGAATGATAGCGGATGGTAATAAAACAGTCATTGTGTCGTGTTTACATCACCGTATGGGAAAGTCATGATTCGCATTCAGATCCCCTTGACCGGGGCAAGAGTTTGCATTCAGATCCCCTTGACCAGGGCAAGAGTTTGCATTCAGATCCCCTTGACCGGGGCAAGAGTTTGCAGCCTCTCGCAAAGTTAGAAATGTCCTCTGGTGTGAATCACAAAAAAAAGGGTGGAACTGTGTCGCTTGGCGGAGGTCTGCGCTCTCCGAGTGCTTTTCTAGTTTAAACCTACAATGAAAGTCTGTTGCTCCGACGATCAAGTCTGGTGCTTGTCTCACCAAGCAATCGCTGACACCCAGTGGCCAACGTACCGTACTGCAATATTCCGGTTTCTGAGACATTCGGGATAACCCGTTTACACACGTGATGTGTGGGGAAAAAAACTCAGCTGTGCCATCCATATCCATGCTACCCGTTTCCACCAGAACACCGCTTCGCGTAACTTCTTGCTCACCTTCTGATAGATTTCTCTCTTGCGGTACTTTCTGTTGTCTTTAAAAGACATAATGTTCCTGTCTTTCACCACACTAACGAGGTGGCTAGTTTCCTCCTCACTCCAAAAGTGTGGGGTTTTGCGTGTATTTCCTGCCAATGACACAAGATTCCTTTCGAATCGAACATGCGCAGAACACAAGCTGATGTTCCTTTCGATTGGGATAACCCGATACGTGTATGCATGATCCGATATTTGGGTTGGAAAAGGAGTAACCCAGGGGTAATATTTGGGGTTTTAAAAACCGGATTATGAACACATTCCGGTTTTTCAAAAGGTTTATTGGTGTTTACATGGTCGTGCACAACCGGGTTATTGGTAATAATTTGTCCTCAAATGTAACAGTGAGGAGAAAAATCCAAATTTGCTTGACTAATGAGCAACCAGCAGTGGTTTACATCACTACAGGCCTGGGCGATGTATTGGTATTATTAAAATACCAGTGTTTCTTTTAAGAAGGATATCAAAAACAAACATCGTTCATGTCGATATAGGCTGGATTTGCGGCGTTCTCTTTTATCTTGATGCAGAGTTCTCACTCATCACTCTGCTGTGTGTGCAGCGCTCCTGAGCGGGGCTCCTGGCCTGCCCCCTGCCTGCATAAAGTAGGAGAGAGGAGGGGCGGAGCAGAAGCCCCCATAAAAATGAAAAGCGACAAGTTCCAGTGTCGCCAACTCGGCTTAATCTGGTGACATAGTTTCTCAAAAGCGACTCGCGACAAATGTAGCAAATTTTTCTGGTGTCGTTGGAGAGTTTTCTGGTATTTAAGTGAAAGTATAGCTGGAGAGCTCCATGAATCCTCGAGGCGCGATGCTGTTTTACAGAGGGGGATCTAAAAAGTATATGTGTCTTAATATTCATTAAATGATTACTCATTACTACACTCAAGCCTCATTATGACTCGTTCACTTACTTGTCGTGTGATGGAAGAACGATATGTAATAAATAAACAAGTAGTCCTAACTACAAGTTAAGAGGTGAAGGCCGGAGCCGAGTCCGGATATAATTATTTTGCTGTCTAGGCTTTGAGAGGCGCTAGCCAAGTTAAAATATTACAATTATTTTATTTTGACGAAGTGATGGCCAATTTTTTAATTAAGAAACTAAGAATCACTTTTATATGTAGTTCTAAACTTAATGTAGGTGTTCTTACTCATTTTTCTGTCCCTCCTGCGAGGTTCTGCTTTCTAAAAAAATTTATTGCTGTTCAAAGTAAGTATTTTTGAGTTGCTGCTGAAATACAAAAAAATCCCTCTCAAAAGGAGGATTTAATTTTATATTTAATTCTTTTGTGCTTGTGGTATTAGCTGAGGATTTGAGCATAGCTATAAAATTATAAAGAAGATTGATGATTATATTTGACTTTTTCTATATTTATTTCAAAAAGAGAATGGACTATTATATATAGATTCTATTTGAGCAGCTATTTTTTATACAATTTTTAAAATTTTAATGAAACAACTTCGCACGCATCTTTGACTTTGACTTTGTCTAAACTCACTTTGTGGAAAAAAATAGCAGAATATATATCGTATATTGATATTGGACATAAATATATCGGGATCGAGTCACTTTAATGCTATCAGCTAACCAAGTATTACAAGTCACACCTCACAGATAGACAGATACTTTATTGATCTCCAAGAGAAATTCACGTTTTCAGCAGCTCTGCAAAAGTGATCACTTAAAAATAAAACAAAGCAAAATAGGAGAGTTAAGAAAAATTAGAAAATAGAATATACGCAACAGATCACTTAAATTTTAATCATACTAACAATACATCATAAGTTCATATGTCTAGTCCTGCCTGTGTTTTTACTGCTCCCCCTCTGTTGTGTTGAAAAGTCGCATGGCGTGGGGGAGGAATGATCTGCTCATTCTATCAGTAGAGCCGGGCAGTGATAGTCGTCTGCCACGAGAGCTGCTCTTCTGTTGGGACATGATGCGCTGCATTATGCACTAGATGCACTAGAACCTGGTTTTGATAATGGAAATGTTTCAGGAGCCGAGTAGGTAGGGACACTCAACCATCAGAGTAGCTTCAAGTTTCATTTTCATCTTGACCATCGTGGCTTTTGATGCCTAAATGTCACCCCGCAGAAACTCACACTTCCCACTGAAGTGCTATCGCAACAGCTGTCACATAGTATTGTGAAAGTACTGTATATTCAGTGTCAACACAACTGGGGGCGGCATGGCTCAAGTGGAAGAGTTGTCGTCTCCCAACCTGAAAGTTTGATCGTCCGTCCGAGATAGTGAACCCCCTCGTTGCTCCTGATGCTGCGTCATCAGTAGGGGTGCTACAATGCACAAAATTCACGGTTCGGTTCCGTTCAATAAGTTTGTGTTACAGTTTGATATTTTTTCAATCCAAAAAATAAATTACTTTGCCTTTTTTAGTTTTAATTTTATTGAAATTGACAACATTTTTCAACATTTTCAATATGGTATGAATGTGGGAGGCAGAGGTCAGTGGCTCTGTGCTTGACAATGCAACTTAAGCCAGATCGCAGATACACTAAGCTTTCAGCACGCTTTCACGGTTCCATTCGCACGTGTATTGAACGGTTCGATACAGATACATGTATTGTTACACCCCTAGCCTAGGCATCAGTAGGTAAATGTGTCAAAGCGCTTGAGTGGCTTGGAAGTGGAAAAGCGTGGTACAAGTGAAAGACCATTTAACTGTTGTCAATTTAGCATAGGTCAGTAGTACGGCCTTATGTTCCATTATCTCCACTTCTGGCTCAGGCAAATATTTTCCCCATATAAATCGTGGTTGTACCGCGGTATTGCAATACATTCATCTTGTTGATGTCCCCAGTTATTCATTTAGCTGTGGTGAAAAAGACCCATTTTTACATGCTCGTCAGGCTGCTTGTCGTGCGAGAGGCATCGCACTTCACTCTCTTAACACATTCCTCCCCTCACTGTGTGACTCTCACTTCCCCGACGCTTTGCACATAAGGAGGGAAAACACGCTGGTGCAAGATGACATCTAAATTGGCAGCATCCAATTAAGCTCAGCCGTAAAATGAGGTTTGGGCAGGATTCACTTTTTGTTAGATAATGGCATAAACACCGATTTTGCTTTTGACTCCTTGAAAAAAAAAAAAAAAAAAAAAAAAAGAAAGGAAATGTCGTGGCTGATATCCAGTATTTGGCTATCTTTCAGGAAAAGTAGTAAAAAGGGAAAATTGGCCCCAAGCAAGCAGACAATAGAGATATTTTATCTGGCGCAAGGAAAATGATGCCATGTGGAAAATTACTGACTGCACTCAAATTTGTTAGCGTGTTTAGCAAGCAGCCAGAATATAGCATTAACTCCTTCTATTGAAACATGCACACTGTCTATACAAAGTTACTAGAAATAAAAGTGACTCTTATGACGATTGTTCTCCTAATTAATTTCTTTCTCACTGTTGTGGTTAAAGTGACTCCTAACCAACAATCATGTATTTTACAGTGTGAAAGAAGTAGGGCGCCAAAGATTATTTCCTTTGTCGATTCATCTGAAGCTTGTTGTTTCGATGACTCAAGTAATCGGTTAGGCCCTTGACGGACCAAATCAGTATGAACCAAACACAATCAGTTAATGGTTTGGGCTGCAACGTATTAGAAAAGAGGCAAACATGTCAATCACTGTTTTTCAAAGTCAAAGCCGATGTGTGTGAATATCTTGTTTTGCCGAAAATACAAAGATAATAGGCCGACTTTCATGAATGACTCGGGGAAATTACAATGAAGTCACATTCGAAAGGCTGAATGCAGACACTATTTACGTTTTTAAATCAAAACATGATTAATCGAATGCCAATATAGTTGTCGATGAATTGGATAATAAGTTAATCATTGTTTCATAGATTAATTGTCGCAGCTCTAGCAAGATACCATACCATATGCAGTAGGTTGCGTTCTCAGACTACCTGCGAATTGATTGTGATTGAGACGAATATAAAATTGTCCATTTTTAAACTCTTTACGCAAACCAACGCGCAGTCACTAAACCAAGTACCTCCCTCACTCACGGTGCAAACAAAAATAACAACTAACACATGTGGAACACATAATATAACGAATACTGATTGATTTATACTAATGCAATACCTGCAAGGCACGTTTGGTAACTTCCTGTTGGGGAAATGTGTGTGGGGACTTCCCAGCATGACTTGCGGCTTGTAAATTCGTATGAAGTAGTATTGTTTTGCATGTATGTTAGTTTTGTAGGCGTCTCTTTCACTTGAGTGAGGTAGGCATTTGAGCTCCTGTTGGTTTGGGAGGTGTGAGTAAGAGTGTAAATACCAAGCTGAGGCGCTGCATGGAAAGAACCTCTGATGACTTTCTGTGAAACTGAAGCTTTACCAGTGCAGGGCAATAGTATAAGTAGTATAAGCAAAACACACACAAAAAATGTTTTGGTCAAAAGTTTGCGGGGTCGTGAATGCTGAATCGCAAATATGTGGGCTTCCCTGTGTATCTTTCACTTCTGCTTCTGTTTTCTGCGCTGCTATGTCCCGCTCATGGCATGGTCCGGTGTGGCCATGTGCCCGACACATGTCAAAGGAAGGCACTCACAGCATCTTGCTGTTACTGTACACGTTTCAACCTATTTTTAGTCATCCACATGATCATGTGCATGCTGACAGCAAATATTTGGAGAACTCTCATGTGGCAAACATGTTTACCAAAGTGTGACCTTCTCCAGCGACAAAATAAAGGACTCCTCCCCCTGTCCTGGAAGACTAGCACTGGAAAGTCAGTTGTTGACATTTGTCCATCCATCTTCTTCCGCTTATCGGAGGTCAGGTCACGAGGGCAACAGCTTAAGCAGAGAAGCCCAGGCTGTCCTCTCCCCGGCTACTTTGTCCAGCTCCTCCCGGTGGATCCCGAGGCTTCCGCGAGGCCTCCTACCGGTTGGACGTGCCCTGAACACCTCCCCAGGGAGGCGTCCGGGAGACATGCTCACCAGATGGCCCCTCTGAGTGCGGAGGACCAGTGGTTCTACTCCCCAATTTCTCCTGGGTGGCAGTGCTTCTTCTGAGCTTAGTTCTGCGAGCATCAACGGATTTTCTCTGCATGTGGTATTAATTTGGTATTTTGAAGTAATTACGAGCGTAATAAAGGGTGAAGATAAAGAAAAAAAGGAGTGATGTGAACAACTCGCATTCAAAGCAGTAAGACTCCAGTGTATAAACGCTCATTACTTAAAAAAATCAAAGTTATTGGGTAATTGTCATAATATTGAAGAGGGATTAACTTATTTTTACAGTTTTTTGTATGTTTGTTAATTTAATATTTATGTTTAAGAATGTTAGGGTACAGTACAACGGCAGTAATCCCTGGTTTTCCACAGCTCTTTGGTCCCAGACTTATAGATTTAGAAATGGAAAACCTGTTTACAACGTTCTAAATAAAGTGTAAACATTATTATAGCCTTCTAGACATGAAATGACATGAAAATGGCATGAAACTTTTCACTCTTACACTCGTATTACCCAATATAGTGGACATACTGAAAGAAAATAAGCCATTATAAATGTGTTGTGGTGCTAAAGGTGCGGATTGAGGGGGCAGACAGGAAGTGACATTGGGGGTTCAGAGTTGAGTTTTAGCTTGGCGTGGGTTACGGCTGCAACAGTAGCCCGTGTTAGGGATCATTATCCCTGATAATTCAAACCTGCAATAAAAGGTTGTGCCGTTGATCAAGTCTGGTGCTTGTGTGTCTCACCGAACATTACCTCGTGACCAGTGTAGAATACTACATATCGTCACAAAGTATTTTAATACGTCTTCTGAATGCCTTGTGTTTATATTTGATTTCATTTTGCCATCTTTATGCTTGAAAATGCTTAATGAAGGCAAACAATTGTGACATTTGCTTACATATGCATGTTTTTGACGAATAACAAGCCGTATTCATCAGCATGATTTCTGAATTAATATATTTAAAAAAAAACGTGATCGAGTGAAAAATTCGAAATGCAAAGTAGTGAGGGTTACTGTACATTTGCAGAACGGGTTATTTCTGTTCTTTTATTGCAGGTGTTTTCAATGTAGAGAGACGGTAATATGGTTGGGGCCTCCCCTACGCCCCCCAAAAACACACTTTCTGGAATGTACTTTGTGGTGTTTTCTGCTCAGCCCAGACATTGTTTACTCTGACGCCTTCGGAACTAAAATGTATGACTTTTGCATTTGGTGTAACTGTAATTCTGTTTTTTATTTTTCTCAAGCTGCTTCACCTCCCCTTCCGGCGCCTCCCAGGAGAAGCCCACCACACACTTTGAAACCCCCTTCCCCATTCTATAAAGTCAGAAAAAAATGAGTGGTCAGCCTTGGTCCTGGAACCAATTGTGTGCTACATTAGAAGATCACCGTACCTTGTTCATTTGGGGTGTAACGGTTCAGAATCACGGTTCGGTGTGTACCTCGGTTTTAAGGAAAAAATGCAAAACATAAAAATTCTAAAAAGCTTGTCTTTTGTTTACCACCTTTTTAATGATTTTTCAAATGAAACAGAAAAAAATCATTAAAAAAATGCAAACTTCTGACAGGCAATGCTTGGCCGGGAAGGCAAAGTGGTCCTGAACAGAAGGCTGGTCTGCAGTGTGTTTGGAAACCAGTACGCCTCTGTACCAAACCGAAAGTACGACAGTGTATTAAGGCAAACAAAAAAAGAATTTTAAAAATCTGAGGTTTTCAGAAAACTGTCGTAAATTTACGAGAAAGAAAGTTGTGAATTTACGAGAATAAAGTCGTACATTTTTGAGAATTAAGCGGTAATATTACGTGTCGCTGTGTCTTACGTGTCAGAGGGAAAATAGAGCATAGCTCTTCAGCTATGCTGTTTTAGGCAACTATTTGTAAGGTGGCAGCATCAAAACAGAGCAGTTGAGCACAAACAGATTAGCATGGCTAGTCTTTCTCACTTCCGCCTTCCTTACCCCACCCCTTCCACATGCCATGAAATGACTGTAACATAAAATTACGAGCTTTTCCTTGTAAACGTGGGACATTATTCTCGTAATATTACGAGTTTTGTCTCGTGCGTTTAGGGCTTTATTCTCATAAATTTACGACTTTATTCTCAAACCCTCAGATTATTTTAATACTCAGTCATAACAGGCATTGCCAGAGACAGCTATGAAAAGGGAGGACCTTTGGCCTTGGGCAAAGTAATGTTGTGACTTTTTTTTCTCGTAAATTTAAGAATTTATTCTTCAAAATGTGTTGTTCGAAATCTCAGATTTGTTTGTTTTTTTTTTTCCAATGTGGCACTTTCCTCCCGACTGTTTAAAACGTTTATTTTTGACCACTATACTGAAATGATAAAGTCTTTGGAGTCTTAGAGTTTTTAAAAAGGATTGCAACAGTGCCTGTTTGCCACAAGACCCAGCACTTGACATTGTCTAACATAACAACTAGACTTCTTTCTCAACGAGGTTCTCTTTCCTCTGTTTTGTAGTGTGAATTGTGGAAAATTATTTCATTCAGCGTTTCGCAGGTAAAAAAACCCCAACAAAACACTGTTAGCTACGATCATATGATTGTGAACATTTGTGTTTCATGTATGTCAGTGTCAGTGTGATGATAATAAGCCTTGCTGTTGCACACTAACAACACACTGTGGGTGATTTGAATGCTGTCTTGCCTGTGATAACCTGTTATGCATTTGCATTCCAATGTCCTGTCTGCTGTGTTTATCAAAACCTTGGTGAACAACTAACCACAGGGAGCTGACACAAATATCACTGAGCAGTGGGTCGAGCTGTATCGCCTTTATGAAAGAGCGGATTGCTGGATAAATCTCGCTTATCGACATCGTACACATCACAATGTTTGGCTGTGTGCTGATTTGCAAGGGAACACCAGATCTACTTGTTCTTTGACTCTGCAGAGGTTGCTTGATAGCATGCCAGTCGGCTTACACATCTTGGCCCAGTGCTGAACAAACATGCTGATATTGTACATCTTAAGCTTTACTTGAACGGAACAGAGACACATTCATGTGATAAGGCCTTTTGAGCTCTTTCAACAGCTGCAAATTGTGCTTCAACGCGTAACTCTACAGTATCCTGATGTAGTTATTATCTCGCCTTTGCTCTACAGTCTTTTGTTCAAAGGCGTTAGTTCTTTCTTTAGAAATGCTGTGTGGTCATTTGAAAATGCACTCTCAGCCAGTCTAGTCTCTATTGCGTGCGCCAAACCACTGTGCGCAGGGCACCAAGGCTCATTGGCAGTTTATCTCTTCAGACCCCATTGTGCGCACACACACTCAGACCAAATCAGTGCAGGGCTAGACATGGTGTGGCCATTAAAATATAACAGAACAGGCCTCGTGTGCAGAAGTGAAGGAACAGATTATGATTGTGTATCTTCTTCTAACTTTAATAGATATGCTTTTCATTACACCCAGATAAAGCAAGTTCCAGTTTGAAGCCTGTAGGCAGAAATATTTGCTCAAGTTCAAGGCCCTCCAATTCAAGTGAACTTTTATATGCCAGTTCATAAAGGGGGACATTGAGCTATTTATTACCTTGTACAGTAGATCCCCTGCGTTTCCGTAACTGAGACGCACATCAAAACGTCTGGTTTTGACATATGGCTCCCTCCCACCCCCACACCCTCTCCAAACCCTCCAGCCACCTTGACATTGATGTTCTTCTCCGGGTCAACATTTGCAGTAAGAGCGGCTGTTAATTAGGGATGTCCCGATCCGATCTTAAGGATCGGGATCGGCTGCCGATTGGCTGTATTTTGAAGATCAGATAATATCGGCTTCCGTCACGATATCGGGCCAATCCGGTTGCCGTATCATGGTCGGAACTGTGGGCCACACTTCAACACGGTTGGCCTCGGTACGGTGATGCGCCTCAAAGCTGGTTGCCACTCCACTCCCGCCACCCACAGGAGATAGAAAACGCAACACCACCATGCTCGCGGTGTTTCGCGGTGAAGCTAGTTTCACGTTGGACGGCGGATGTTCGGCTCCGTAGCTACAGCGGTAGTTCCGTCTCACTGTACCTGGTGTGGCATTGTGTGGCATTGTGTGGCATTGTGTGGGGATCTGGCATGCAGTGGCGGAGCTATCCCACTGGCCATCTAGACATTTCAGGTATCAACTTTATGCCTCCGCTATGTGAGTAATGGTCTCACATTGGCCACCTCAATTAAAAATGTCTGGCCCCGCCACTGCTCGCACAGGAAGTGCTGGTCTAACCGCTGGTTGTTTACACTAGGGACCGTCAATAAAGTACTATTGCACTGAAGAGAGTTTCTTAAAAAAATGTCATGCATTTTAACTCACATCACAAATTGATCTCTAACCATGCAAATGATTAGTCCTACCCTAAAAGTATTTTGCACTAACATTTTTTCCAATTTGATCTTTTATTGAATTAGGGACCAGACTCACAGAGGTTAGTTCCAAAAGCCAAACAGTATTGTTGGTCATGCTGTGTAATTCAGCGATACTTAGGTTGCATTATTTTGAATGCTTTGAAAAGCTATTTTCATGACCATATTCAAGTCCACAAATTCATGTTTGTAAGAAAAGCTTCTTATAAAAAAAAATAAAATAAAAAAAGTGGATCGGGACATTCCCAGTTGTAATTATTAGATTACATCAGTGGTTCTCAATTATTTTCTGTAATGCCCTCATTGTGGGACAGAAATGTTTTTGTGTATCTGTTTGGTATATTGTTGGAATTCTGATAAACAGATTTCCATCCTCATATTTCAAATGATGTATATTATTTCAGACCTCACGTTGCAACAATGAAACATGCCCGGACGAAGAGTAGGAAGAAGCAAACCTCATGAGTTCTGATGCTCACTGAGCTGAAGTCTCATGCTATGCTTAAATCGTGCTAGATTTGTTGCATAGATATACTGAAGGCATCTGTAGGTTGTACTTTAAAGGGTCACTGACATGATTGATCAACTTTGCCCTAAATATGTTGTATATTGCTTGTAATTATGTTATACAGTGTTCGTTTTTTTAAAGCCAACGGGAAATTCGAAAAAAAATACATTTATAGTTCATGGTGGGAGCAAAGCGTTATTTCTGGAAGTGACATCAGCAGAGTAACAGTTCTTAGCTAAAGCTGAATGCGAAAGATATTTTTCAGCAAAATAGTAGTCACGCCAAAACATTTGCATTGTTTCTAGATATTTACTGTACAGTATCGGACTGGTACTGCAAGTTTGTTTTCCTTTCCAAAAGAGGAAGGTTGAAGACAAAAATGGGCTAAGCAAGTGCAGAGCACGAGACACAGATGCCCAGTTCTTTTTTTTGTTGTTTTTTTGCAGTGTTCATTTGACTGATGACTGCTTTGAAGAACACCTTTACAAGAAGCATTTTGCTTGAAAGTATGGTATAAATTCATTTTGAAAAAGAATGCTATTCCACCGGCAGAATATTACTGGCCAAAAAAGATGACGACCACTACGTCAAAGTTCCCACAGAACAGATTATAGCGACAAGGCTGTTGAGCATTATACATGTTATATAAACACCTTTTTACAGCGATATGTTGACGGTAGGGGGTGGGGGGAAATATGAAATAAATCAGGCCATTTGCGTTCATTAATAAGCCGATTTAAAGCAATAATTGAAGGATAACAAACTCCAGAGTAATTTCCAATCACCATTTTATGTTTTGAAGGCGACCAGTCTTCATCTCCATGTCCTAAGGCTTAAGACCGTGTTCTGCAAGTTCTCTATTTCATCTCTAACTGTTTCTCCCTTCTATTCTCCTCAAACTATTGACACGTCGCTCAAATATTCGCTATAATCACTTTAAACATCCTCTGTCCTCCAAAAATGTTTGGCATGGCTGCTGTCATGAACTGTAAATGTAATTTCCCGTTCGCTCACGGCAAACGGACGATGTAGAACATCATTTCAAACAATACATAACATATATAAGCCAAGTTGATAAATCATGCTTGGGACCCTTTAAAGCTCTGACTGTCAACTGTGCACTCTAATAGCTGAATTTTATATACCATTTGTGAGGGATGCATTGCTTCTTCTCATGCCTTTTCCCACTATCTAGTGAGCACATTACACCTCAACTTTTCAATTTCACTGCACACTGAATCTCAGGGGCAAAGGAATGTTCTGTTGGTAAATGGGCGTCATACGTCACATTATCTTGATAATGACAGATTCGTTCTCTCCTTGCTGGCCTTCAAACACTGTTTTTTAAATGATAAGTCGGCACACCAGTGATTATTGTTCGCTTAGGGTTTGACTTTTCACTGCATGTGCAGCAACTCTGCAGAGTTCATTAGCTGGAGGAGGCAAATCTTCGTGGCCACTCATCACTTTTCGTAGGAAGCTATTTTAGGATGGGAAATTGTGTCCGCTGTGAGTCAAAGGAGCATTAGTCAGCTGCGTGTCCATCACAGGAACTCAATAAATGATTCAGTCCCTTGAGACAGCAAAGTTTTAATAATAAAGTAAGTATATACTCTTCATAGTTACATAATCTTGAAACAATGCTGCTGCGTCTTGTTAGCTAACAAACAGAATAGCTTCTTCTGAAACTGCAGGTAAGCAAACATTTTGAAGTCTGTGTCAAATATGTTGCTGTGCTGCATGAGATTAAGCATTGTGTCAGTGGTGCCTGCATTTTTTTAATTGCGCCAATGTCATTCCTTCTAATACGATACTTGTTTGTGCACCTTGACTATGACAGCATGGAATTTGAGTGTATTTGCTGCCGTTATTGCCTCAAGCCCTGTCTACACGGAAACGTTTGTGGGGTTTTTTGGTGTGTTTTTTTGTCAGGTTAGGCCTGTCACAATAACACAATTTGTTGGTCGATAATTGTCCTACAAATTATTGTCTAATCCATATTACTGACATTTTTTTGGGCTGTTTTTTTCATTCATTCATTATACGGCATAATAATGAGAGTACATTGTATCAAAAGCAATAAACTTGTATTTAACATTGTAATTGCAATGTCAAGAGCTTTTGAATAAATGAAAAAACAAACATCATAAATTAAACAAACAACAAAAAAAACCCTCAATGAAAATGAAAAGACTCTGTTTCTGTTCAGAAAAAAAACACTGCAGTAAAAACCACATACACATAGTTATGTAGTGTATTGTGAAACTAATGTAGGGGGTCATATTTGAGCTGGACCACATATCTGTGGTGGTGGAGTAAAATGCAGTGTTTCTTCTTTCACTTAGTTATACAGCGAAGAAATTGCTGTTTGTGACATGTTGTACATGTACATTCTTCCACGCAATTCGTACTGTCTGTCAGACATTTTTAACATTTCCCAAAGTGTTAAAGATCGTTGGTTCGTTGGTGTTCATGCGCTCACCTTGCTCATTTTGTTTAAAACCTACATATTCCCACTTTTGGGCTGTGGCATTCGCCTTAGAAACGATGGCTTTTGTGCCTTCGTTTATGTTAGCGTATGCTGGCTCACGAGGCTAACTTGGTGAAAGTGAACCCTTTTGTCAGTCAGCCCGAAAGAGAGACGAGGATTACAAAGACAAATGCATGCACCTGTCAATTTATCGAGGCCGACAAAAACGATCTCCAAGGTTTTCTTTGTGTGAGATTTATCGATTATTGTGACAGGCCTTTGGCGGGTGGAAAAAAAAATGTGTCCACATTGTGGCGGATGAGTAAATAGTTGCATCCAGACAGGAACAAATCACAGAGTGAAAAGGATGTAATACATGAGGCGCACAGACACGTGGTGTTGTAAATAGACACACGGAACCACACAACACACACCAAGAATGTATGCGCATACGTCCATTGTCTTCCGCTTTCCAAGAATCATCTAGACTTACGACGACGTGGAATTACTTCCGAGTCATTTTGGAGTGTAAGACAACAAAATCTGAGGAGAATGTGGACTGGGGTGAGTCCTGTCCGTTGAAATATTCAGATATTTTTTTGGCTTGTCGTCAAAGCTCACTTCCGGTCACGTGACGGCGACGGGGTCAGTGACGTCATCGTTTTCATCAAGCAGCGTTTTGCTTGCCTACATGGAAACGGCAACCCGCCGTTTCCAGATTTTCCTACTCTGGAAGCCGTTTTCAAAAATGACCATTTCAAGGAACCCAGAACGCCGCTTCCGTGTGGATGAAAGGCTGAAACGGCAAAATACTGAAAACGTTTCCGTGTGGCTAGCCCCTCAGACTCAATGAGAATGACTGATGGAATATTTGTAGGTGATGAATTATTGTACTGTTACAATGTGTTTGACTCACCAGCATCAAATGAACACATTAGTCAAATGAAGGTAGCAGTTCACTCATTCAGTGACCCAAAACACTGTCCAACACTTTACTCAGTTCTGCAATGCTTCTGCTGCACTGCAGTGTCATGTTTCCACCAGATTACAACATTGTTCCACTCCTGAAGAATGTGGGACATCCCCGTAGGCCAGACACAACTTGATTTACATGCTGCAATACTCAATGACAGGTTTTTGTGAATGTGTTATGGGTTATGCAATTCTTATGACAGGCATTGTGGCTGTATTTTAGTATGTCAGGCCAACTTTGGAGCCTAACATTCTCAAGTTACTGGAAATGTGTGGGAGTAATTGTCTTTCTTCTGAGCTCCATGCTGAGAGGTCAAATTTAGGGGTTAATAGAGTTGGCTTGATTCTATTCTCCACATTTTAATGAGATTGACTTTTACAATTTCCTTTTACCTGACTGATTACAAAGTTGGACTTCATGTGCTCTTCTTTGGCTTGCTGTGCATGTTTAGATCTGCCGCCAAAGTGCCAGTGAATGAAAAGAAGGAACAGCCACAAAGCACCATGAGTGAGGCCTCCAACAACACAGGCGGCTCGGACTGTGCCGCAAACCAAGCCAGCCCGGCAGCCAGAGTGAGTAACACGCAAGGAATAATTCCTTATATATTCCCTCATTTATCGCGGTTAATTGCTTCCAGTCCCGGAGGCAATAAGCGAATTTCCACAACGTATGATTCAGTATTAATATATGTAGTGGACATAATAGGAGTAAATGAGCCATTTAAGACGTAAATAAAACTCTTGCATGAGCAGTGTCACAAGTCGAGTGCCTGTTTCACTGAACACTGACACCTAGTGGCTAATATAGAATACAGTATTACGTTCACAATTACATTTTTGTGCTTAAATGCTTAATTTAGACACAGAATTGCTGGCTGCATCTGTGCTAATGGCTACATGAACTGAAAAAGTTACCATGAAGTCACCCTAATATTGAAAGAATAAAACATATTTTACTTAATTTTTCAAGAGAACATATACCACTTGAGAAACTCAGATAGGATGACCCGTCTTCTTTACGGAGACTTTGGATCTGAGAGTACATTGTCTGATGGAACTCTAACAGGACTTCCAGGGGCTAGTCGGTAGAACCCGTTGTCTTCCACCCCTGAGAAAGGCTGGTCATCTGGTCCCATGAATTCAATTATTTTTCGGGTTATTTCCTTAACGTTCTAACTGTCAAGCACATGCGGGAGATTGTTGTCCAGCGTTTTAGCTGAGTTAGCTGCCATTTGATCCATGAGCTTTGAAAACTCCCCATATTCTGTCAAGTGTTTGTTCATCAAATTCAGTAATAAATTTTGTTTTTTTGTCGTGCCACTTATTTTATATTATAAAATATTTTCGTGGCATGTGTTGCAGGATGCAAACGTAACATCACGCTCACAAATGTTTGCTTTGGTTTTTGCGGCCACACGCCTGCGAAGTGCGAAAGAAAGGGGGAGTGGGACGCTCCACTGCACACAGGGATCGCTACAGGCTGCAGGCTGCAATAGTACGAGCCACAGGTGATTGGCTTTTGTGATGTGCGTTGAAATGCATTTATCTGCATATGCCGATCACGTGCTTTTCCACGGAAATTGGCCAATACTGATCAGTGGATACTGATCAGAGCCTCCCTGAGAAGATCCATCTTGGCAAAGAAAGGAGAAATTAAGAAAGCTAATGTTGCGAAGGCGGTCAACAAAACAGAAAATGTTGTTGAGAAGTTGCCGTTGGCGTGGATCCTTCCTCTCTCCCCTTTCCGCTCCTCGCAGTCTTCACCAACAAGTTCCCAATAAAGATAAAAAGGAATAAAAAGTGGTAAATTTTAATTTTTCTTTTTCATTTGTCGTTTGTAATTATTTGACATTATTTTATGCGTGTACAATTATAATTATTTGCTATAAAATGTGTTTGGTGGCACAATTTTGGTTGTCTGGAATGGATGAATTGGATATAGGTTATTTCCTTTGGGAAAATGTTTTATACATTTTATTTTTTGTATTGGGAGGAGGTAATAAGGAAAATGGAGGTACCACTGTACTTGCCACAGTTTGGAAAGTAAAGGCTGGATCATATTTTACTGTAAGAAACAAAAAAACTCATTCTCTGTTTGTAGGCATCAAGACCTCCTAAAAAACTTCATAATTTTGGGAAGAGATCCAACTCCATTAGAAGGAATCCCAGTGCTCCAGTTATAATGAGGAACTGGCTTTATAAGCAGGTAAGCAAAGCTATGCACCGATGATGATGCTTCCATCTATAAGGTTGCATATGATTATCGTAACAGCAATGGATGAAAGCATATTATTAAAAGCAAATGGCCTTGG
Organism: Dunckerocampus dactyliophorus; assembly: GCF_027744805.1. Taxonomy (NCBI): domain Eukaryota; kingdom Metazoa; phylum Chordata; class Actinopteri; order Syngnathiformes; family Syngnathidae; genus Dunckerocampus; species Dunckerocampus dactyliophorus. The sequence continues at coordinate 2,361,541 of NC_072823.1, forward strand.
GTCTGGTATTTAAATTTCTATTGCTCAATATATGCATGTTGGAAATGCAAGTCATGAACAGATTCAGACAGTTTTGTTTGGTGGATTTAAGTGAATAGTCATAAGAAGCGTATTTGATGTCATACAGGATGTGATTTCTTTGTCCGGTGTTGCTACTTAGGCAGCACAAGCACAGTTTGAATAGCAATCTCTCATCAAGGCTCCTGCTCGAAGCAGCAGGGTGAAAAGGGGATGCTTGGGGGCGGCCGTTTGCCAGACAGGACTCTCAGGCTTTCTAAGTGGCGGACTCATTTAGTTTTGATTGCAGCCTCCCGGCACGTCCTTTCAATGCATGATGGCTTCCTTTGGTGGAGCTGCCAGCTGCTGCTTCTTTGGGAGCTCAGTTGGGGTGATGGAGATCAAGAAAGGACATACAATTCTGCTACCAGGAATAAAAGATGGATTTTCACTTATTTCCCTGCTTCTTTGAAACCTAGATGCTATTGAAGTCTTGCTTAAGGAAACCTTCGGTTGATCCATTTGGAGGGTGGGGGTGACGGTGAAAGGCCTGCTGGTTCTTTAATTCAGTCTGAAGTGAAGTCTGACCAATTTCTCATTAAACATATTGCAAATGAATCTTTTTCAGTACGAAACCTTCTGCAGGGTTGCCTATAACTACCGGAAGCTGAGCAGAGTTCAGTGGCAAAATGGAGGGCCCCACTTAATCATGGATTTGATTTTTATAGCACTTTTCAAGCAACCCAAACCGCTTCACAATGAAGTGAACCCATGATTCATTCACTCCTCAGTCAAACACTGGTGGTGGTAAATTACATCTGTAACCACAACTGCCCTGTGGTAGTCTGAGTCTGACTCTGACCGCCACCAAACGTTCATTCGCAATCTTCCAGTGTGGGCAGCAAGGTGGGTGAAGTGTCGGGGACGGGGACACAACGACGGTGACTGAGTGGAGGGGGCAACCTTTCATTTTCTGGACGACCTGTTCTCCCTCCTGAGCCCCTGCCGTCCCAGGATACTTGGCTGTATCCACAATATGTTCGACAAGCTTTTGTAAACTGATGGTGTTTCTGGTGCGTCTGGTGTCTTTACAGGACAGTACAGGGATGAAGTTGTGGAAGAAGCGGTGGTTTGTGCTGTCAGACTTGTGCCTCTTCTATTACAGAGGTGAGTCATCTCAACTAAGTATGTTTTATTTGTAATGTTTGGCTTTTCAGAGCCTTAAGCCATGCCCTTGGCTGCGTTCATTTAGCTGGACTCGGGTCTCTCTGGTAAGGAGCCTGTAGGTACAGGACTTCAAGAGACAGCTGATGTGGCCGTGAAAGAAGCATGGCTTGGATTATACAAAAAAGTATCCAGGAATCAGGATAGCTCCACTCACATTATCTCATATATCGAAACACCCAGTTTCCCTTAAATGCCCTTATATTTCCATAATACACCAAAAAGAGTCAAATGAACACATTAGTTTGAGTAAAAAAATGACATGAAGGAATAGGGGTGGAACGATTCCTTCGATTAATTTGAATACCTCGATCACAAACTGTAATCTAGACATTTTTTCTGCCTCGTGGAATCGCTTACCTCAGCAACGCGGTTACGTCACCCATGCAAAGGAAGAAGGAAGCGAATGTTTAGTTGAAAAAGCGGGAAGGTTGGAAGCGGCGAGAGCCAACGACGAGGCGACGAAAGGAGGAAAACAATTTTTTAAAAACTGACAAATACTGTATGTCAAAAGTGTGGGAGCATTTCAGTGTGGAGGGCGAGTTTATTACGATGGTATGTCCTTAAGGGTAACATCTGCAAAAAGACAGTGTAAGTTAAGACGGAAAATAAAACCACTTGAACTCACCCTGCAGTGATGCGGACTCTGCATCGGTCCGTTGTGGTGAAGAGCGAGCTGAGACGAAAGGCAAGGCTCTCAATATACTGGACGATCTACGTTCCTAACCTCACCTATGGCCATGAGCTTTTCATAGTGACCGAAAGGGCAAGATCGTGGATACAAGTGGCCAAAATGAGTTTTCTTTGTAGGGTGGCTGGGCTCGCCCTTAGTAATAAAGTAAGAAACACTGTCTTCCGGGAGAAACTCTAAGTAGAACCTCTGCTCCTCCACATTGAGAGGAGCCAGGTGAGATGGCTCAGGTATCTGGTTAGGATGTCTGCCGGACGCCTCCCTGGGGAGGTGTTCAGGGCACGTCCGACTGGTAGGAGACTATGTCTCTCAACTGGTCTGGGAACACCTCAGCATCTGCCGGGGGGAGCTGGACGAAGAGACCGGGGAGAGGGAAGTGCTTAGCCTGCTGCCCCTGCGACCCGACCTCGGATGACTGGTAGAAGATGGATGGTTGGATGGATTTACTCACTAGTAGCTTATCATTTCACGCAGACAATACTGTGTAATGGAACAAGGAAGTGTGTGTCTCACTCTCTTTGTTGATGGATACAATATCCTAATGTGTGGACTTCAGTGGAAGTCCTAATTTTAGTGTGTACACTGAAGTGGAATGTCTTTTTGTGTATTTATTAGGGGTGTGACAAGATCTCGTGTGACAAGATCTTGCGGGATTTCAAGTTTTCTTATGGGCACTAGGCCTGGGATGATCAATAAATGAATGACTGGTTTAAGTTAATTTGAACATGCCTGCAAGTTACAATTGAATAGATCACATCATTGAAATCACAGATCCATATGTCCAAAAGGAGTAGGAAGAAGCAAAGCTCATTTAATCCTACCCCCCCGTCCGTTCCACATCTTAGGCAGTACATTTATTCACTTCCTGTATTTCATATGTGATTTTTTTAAATTCAGAGAATAGTAAGGTAATGTAACAATATGATGATGTAATTATTAAGATTTTTGTCACAATAAATATAATAGGCAGTATAACAATGAATCAATTATAATAGATTGCAATTTCTCTTAAAAGTAAAGTTAAGTACCTCGTGACACCCCTAGTATTTATGATGGCTCTTTGCCCGAGCAATCATATAGTTTATCCGATTCAATCAAAGGAATATTCAGTAGAATAGCTGAATACTAAAACATTGGATAGCTGCAACCCTATTAAGGAACACCACGTGGTTCCATTTGCACAGTTCAGCTCGTCTGAAAAGGAGTAGTAAGAAGCAGAGCTCATGTAATCCGAGCCTTTCTCCGTGTTACTCAAGCCACATCTTTTACATGTTGACACTTACAGTATTTACTTTGCTTACATTTTGTCATTCAAATTGTGTTCCCACCCTGTGTAAAGAAAATGTACGGTGTTCAAAAAATAAAAATCAACGAGCAAATTGGAGTTTAAAAATAAGCATATACAGTAGCTTGTACGGCATTGAGGAAAAAGAATAAAAATAAGGATAACTAAGGTTTATTTAGAGTAGAACAATGAAAATAATCTTTTAATAATAAATACAAAAAAAGTGGAAATGTTAAATATATATACAAGTTAAACAAAGGCATTGAGTTATTTTTATTTTTTTTTACTGAATTCATCAAGTAATTTTTGGTTATAAATGAAATAAAAAAACTTATTTGTGATGACCAGTCAGTCGGAAATATTGAGACAATCAAATGGTTATAGTAACTATAGTAAATGATTTGAGTTACTTTGTTTAGGCAGCAGATGCAGTAAACGCTCTATCCCAGTGATGCCGATTCTGCTTGCTCAATAAATGCAGAGCCTCTCATTCTGCTGATCAGGATGACATCAAGTCTGTGTTGTTTCTGCTGTCTGACAATCCTGTTGCCTTCTTTCCGCCCACTGACCGACAAAAGCCACAGGCAGAAGCTGGGACCCAAAAGGATTTAATCAGATGGGCATGTTGAGAAATTGTATCCATCAGCAGAGATTGGATAAGAGTGGTCATGATCTCGCCTGGCCGTCAAAGCCAAAACTACTGCTCTCTGGTGTTTATCAGACAATTCAAGTGCACTCGGGATCTCCCGCAATCTTAGCTTATGGCCAGTAATTGTCTGTGTTGGTATGTGTTTTAAAGAAAATACAGATTTTAAAAGTCCTGGAAGGTGTGATGTTGTTATGTGAAAGGCTGCCATCGCACTTAACATTTCTTCAGGGTTGCCCATAACGATCAGAAACCAAGCTGAGTTCAGTTGCCGCTCCTTTACAAAATATCGGTTCTCTGTTCAGGGTGATTCTTACTTTCTTGATTCTTACAAGTGCTTTACTTCATAAAACATGTTTGGTCTGGGCAAAGAAGTGCCCCAAGCACCCTAAGATGACGTTTGTATCTAACAGGCACAGGAAATTGACACATTGGATGCGCTGAATATGTTTTGTTGTCTTGCACACTTTCTGCTGTGTGCAGCAGATTGCAAGTATGAAGATGGGAGGTTGAGTTCTTGGCTTTAAACGCTGAGCTCAATGCAGTCCCCCCTGCGGAGAGTGCTTTATTGTCAATGTGGAGCCTCGTCTGCAAACTTAATGAGGATTAGAGCTGCGTAGGATTTGGAATCAACACTTTTCCGCTAACTGCACTGTGTAACTGCAGCTGACCAGCACCCTTTGGAATGTATTTTTTTTTTTTGTTGGAATTCTTTATAAAAAAAGTTGAGGGTTTACTCAACCATTATGCTATGATGACACACCATTTGTGTATTGCAGATGAAAAAGAAGAGGGCATACTTGGCAGCATCCTCCTACCAAGCTTTCATATATCCATGCTGTCTGTGGACGATCACATCAACAGAAAGTACGCTTTCAAGGTCAGTACTTCTACCATCAAACATTTTAGGGTCAGGTGCTTGAGGAGAACACCATTTTGACACATGGACATATACAGTATGTAGCTTGGAGTGATCGCTAATGAGCGAATGAATGATAATGTAATGTGATCCAAGAACAGATGGAATCGGAGTCATGGTGTAAAAATTGCCGTAATTTCCGGAATATAGAGTGCAGCGGTATGTGAGGCGCACCCTCTAAATTTAAACAGGAAAAAAGAAAAAAAAAGATTTGTACATACACTCCTGATCAACATCTTAAGACCAGTTGAAAAATTGCTAGAATTAGCATTTTGCACATTTGGATCTTAATGAGGTTTGAAGTAGAGCTACAATATGCAAAAACAAGAAGGGGGAGTGAAACAAAAAGCATTTTATTTATTTATTTATTTATTCTTTCTTTTTTTTTTTTTTACCTACTTCTTGGATTTATCGCTTTTATTGTTTTTACTTCTAGTTTTAAATGTTTTACTGTTGTAAGTTTCTTTGTTTTTATTTTATCTTTTAGTTTTTATTGTAGTAATTTGTACTTTTACTTATTTATGGTTTTACTAGTCTGTGCAGCACTTTGGAAACAATGTTTATAAAATGTTCTATATAAATACAGTGGATTGGATTGGATTGGATTTTGAAAAAGTAATTTATTGAAAACAACAATTAAACTGAAAAAGGCTGTTTATCAGCTGATCAAAAGTTGAAGACCACAGGCTATGAAAGCCAAAATCTGCTCAAAATGTTCATTTTCTGTCATGCATTCACACAGCTATGCCCTCCTGATGGGAAAGCTAAGAAGCTTTCTCTTTTTGATCGTGGTGGGATTGTGGAGCTGCATGAGCAAGGCCTCTTGCAGCGTGCCATTGCTGCTGAGCTTGGGAGCAGTAAATCAGTCATTCTGCATTTTTTGAAAGATCCTGAGCATTATGGAACAAAAAAGTCAAGTGGTAGACCCAACAAAATCACACCTGCGCTGAGCCGCATGATCCAATTGTCTGACCAATAAGACACAGGGCGGTCTTCCACCCTCATTAAGGCCCTTACTGGTGCCAACTGCAGCGCAATAACCATCAGACGGTATCTGCAGGTTTAAAAAGGGTTTAAAAAAAGAATTCAAAGACCTCGTCTCCTTCAACGCCACACAACTGCCCGTTTAGACTTTGCCAGTGAGCATCAAACATGGGACATTGAAAGGTGGATAAAAGTTTTATTCTCTGATGAGAAAAATGTAACCTTGACGGTCCAGATGGCTTCCAACGTTACTGGCATGACAAGGAGATCCCACCTGAGATGATGTGGAGGGGGGTCCATCATGATCTGGGGTGCTTTTTCATTCAGTGGAACACCAGAGCTTCAGTTGGTGCGGGGTCGTCAAACGGCGGAGGCTTACGTGCAGATGTTGCAGCGGGCATCCCTCATGACCGAGGGCCCTCGTCTGTGTGGTACCAGCTGGGTTCTTCAACAGGACAACGCTGCAGTTCTCAATGCTGGCTTGACCAAGGACTTCTTCAGGGAGAATAACATCACTCTTGTGGACCATCCTGCATGTTCCCCTCATTTAAATCCCATAGAGAACATTTGGGGATGGATGGCAAGGGAAGTTTATAAAAAAGACCATCAGTTCCAGACAGTTGATGCCCTTGGTGAAGCCATCTTCACCATTTGGAGCAATGTTCCCACTAGCCTCCTGGAAACACTGGCATCAAGCATGCCCAAAGCAGTTTTGGAAGTGATGAACAAGAAATGGAGAGTTTTTTGTTATTTTTTGAGTGATGGTCTTAAACTTTTGATCAGCTGATAAACAGCCTATTTCAGTTTAATTGTTGTTTTCAAGAAATTACTTTTTCAAAATGTTTTTTGTCTCACTCCCCCTTCTTGCTTTTGCATATTGTAGCTCTACTTCAAACCTCATTATGATCCAAATGTGCAAAATGCAAATTCTAGCAATTTTTCAACTGGTCTTAAGATTTTGATCAGGAGTGTATATAGGCCTCATCACCGTACTTTGTAACGTGGGATATCTAGTACACCCAAAAAATGTTTTAAACTTTTGATGAAAGAAACTTTTTTTCAAACAGTGCTTGTAATACGGCTAGTCAAACAGTAGCCTACCAGAAAAGTCATTTAGCGCCATCCTCCTCCTGAAAACTAAAACCACTAAAGTCGTCTTGACAAGCATCACAATTGAACAGCCTACTAACACCTTTGTCACACACTTTGTCAGGCTCCCTCTCTTACGTTGTCGCTCTTTGTTGTCTTGAGGCAAATAAGCCATTTAGCTTAGCTATCGTATTCATTCAGTCCAGCCTTTCGAAACCTGTTGGTGATCGTGGACGGTTGGCCGTCCGAGTAGTCCAGAGGTGTCAAACTCGGGCCGAGAAACTACAGGTCTTCTTTCCAAACAGTCACTAAAGCTGATGATTTTAATGACGTGCACCTCTTTCAATTTGAGGGAAGGCGCTCATCAAGTAAATCACCTGCCGAAGAAACTGTTTGGAGAGAAAACCTGCACCGTCTCGGTCCTCCGTGGCGTGTGTTTGACACGTGGAGTAGTCCAAACAGAAACTTTAGTCATTTTTACAGTTGTTCAAACCTACTTAAGATTTGTGCCAGAGATCGCTGCACAAGACTTTGAAATGTGATAATAGCTTTCACTTCAATCGCCATGTCACTACTTCACGGGAAATGTAGTTTTAGCCATGAATAGCCGTGTCACTGTACACGCCGCACGGTTCAAAGCCTGAGAAAAAAGTAGCGGCTTATGCACCGGAACTGACGCTTTTGCACCCAAAAGCTACTATGATGCATTCACAGACCGTCGAGCAAGGTGCGAAATCTCAACACTTTACAAAAAAACATTATCAGTGAAGCATAAAGACACACATGTAAAAATGTAGGATTTTTAACAATAGTACATGCATGCTGTACATTGTACCTGTATTGACACATATTTATAAGTTATTACTGACTGGGGAAATGACGTGTGTTTGTGGGGAAAAAAGTATTATTTTGTGGGAGGAAAAAAAATGGACCAAAAATGTGCACATTTGCGAGGCCGTAAACGGCGAATCACAAATGTGCGGGTATCCACTGTATGCAGATCATAGTAATCAGTCATGTGATTACTGGAAGGCCCTGAGTTACAGGGCAGTAGGCATATTTTACGGCGTCACAGTGGTGTGTACAGTTTGGATTCTGGGTTCTTCATAAAACCTGAGAGTCAACATGTTCTCTTGCCAAGCACAACCAAACAGAGACACCAAGGAGTCTGTAGAAGGGCTCCAACCGCACGGCCCGCTTCTTTTCCAACCTTGTCACATGCTTCAAGAGAGGCAGTTGAGGTAACGAGGGGAACGCAAGACCAGGGCCTGACCTCCTCTTGTCTGCATATTCTTTGTTCTAAGTTGTTAGTAATTGGGGCAATGACAGGTTATTGTGGAAAATAGGATATTGAGGTTGTTCAGTTCAGTAACTCTTCTTTTTCTCTGTCACGCTTGAACAATGTGTTGCTTTGATGGCTGCGAGGCACCAGACCAACCGTGTCCGCCATATGATTCACTGCATGGTAAGTGTAGGTTGATTTGCAGCTGGAATATATTCTCAATGCCGTTTCTCTCCATATTTGCATCACGATAGAACAAATGTAGTTTAAGTCTTTGTTATTTGAATATAGTTGGGATTTAAAATCCCAGTGGACTTGACAAATTTTTTCTCCCTTTCAGATACCTGTACATTGTCATGACAGGCGACACATCCCAACATGCGAACATACTACTTTTGCACTGACACAGCCAAAGAGATGGAGTCCTGGATGAAAGTGATGACAGATGCCGCTCTCGTGCACTCAGAGCCTGTCACAAGGTGTGTGAAAGACGTACGGGCGGCCGTCGGCTTCAGGCGTTTTGTGTTATGATGTTTCATGGTTACGAACGCAACGCGCTCCCATAAATTATTTCAAAACTTCATTTTGCATCCGTAAACATGAGACGCTCGGAGTAGTTACAGCACACAGAATGTGCGCAGTAGAATATCGTACAGTGTGTGCTGTGCAACCACACAGAGGAAGAATAACATCACTTATTATTTAATTTTCTTTATGTCTCCCAAGCGGCAGTGTGCCAAAGAAAAGGAACGCCATCACCAAGGAAGTGAAAATGAACATCATGTAAAGCTCAGAGAGAGGAGACACGCCCACTTGGGGCGTCCCGATGCAACTTTTTCCACTTCCGATACGAACATCATCCGATACGATATCAACGCAAGTCATACATCATACTTTCACATATAGAGAACAATAGTCAGCAACAGTAAGAATGAGAAAAACTGAGCCATTTACTTCTTGATGCATCTGGTGTATAGTTGTTATCAACGACAGGACAGTGAGGCTCGAGGCGTTCAATTAAAAAAAGCCAATGACTTTTTGTTGTCCAGTGGGAGTTTCTCACGCTTTGCAAATGTGTCAAACAGCGGCGGATGTTTCAGGAAGCCGTGGTGTTGCGAGAATCCTGCTTCAAATGTGCAATGAGTTTGGTCGCATTAAACTTCCCCGGTTCTGTGCCATCACGGGAAACTTGTGCATGACCAGTTTTGCGCTCGGCTACGGCATCTTTTTCAGATTTAAATGAAAAATACTCCTAATCTTTGCTAAACACTCCAGCACACGCTGTTGTTGTAATCATGTGGGTTCCTCATGGTGAAGAAGTGCTGCTGCTGGACAGACGTGCTGGCGCAGACTTTGGATTGGACTGCTTGGATCGGCGTCCCAATATCGCAGATTTTAGATTAAAGCCGATACTGTCCGATCATGTTTTTTTTTTGTTTTTTTTTGGTGATATCCATATCGGATCAGGACAACCTAATGCCCACTAATATCGACCATTCTTTAGGTCAGCAAAAGATTAGCATTAAGGATAAAGATTATTGAATGCTAAAGAGGTCATGGATTCTGTGTGCTGTTACAAGGAGATCTGGGAGGAGAAGAGGAGGTTAACCTGAGGGCCACCTGTACTAATGTAGTCATTGTCGACATTGCAAAGACCACTCAATTGATATTCTTTGAGTTTTTTCCTCTTGAGTTTCCTTCTTTTTAGCAATTAGAGTATATGTCATTCCGCTGAAAACCCATTCTAAGCTGGTTGGCTTTATTGGCAACACTTCTACACACATACGGCATTTCTATTTCCTGGGTTTGTTAAAGAAGAAGTGACCATGCAGGTCACCCACGGGTAATTTCAGTTGGAGAAGCATGCAAAGAAATGCCATGCGCTTTGAGCATATGAACACTTGGAATGTGTGTGGTACAGATAATTCTGGACAGATCGGTAGTGATGATACTTTGATAAATGTTACTTAGCACCCTGTCTCTGTAATGTTCTTTAAGCACGGGCAAAGTGGAGGTGTAATGTTAGAGTGCTTTGTCTCAAGCTGAGTAGAGCCTAAATTCACTGAATGGCAGTGTAAAAAGTGTGATGCCGCTACAAGGTGTCGAGGACTAACAACACACGCTCCTTCCATCCTGAGTGCAGAATTGCATTTGAGTTTTTTATGGGCTAAATGTTGTTGGAGGTAGGTGGCTGGGAGTTGGAGGAGACGTGGTCGGACCTCTTTAAAAGGATTGAAGCGCCAACTCTGAAGGAATGCCTCTCCAAATGCCCGTTCGTTGCTGACCCAATAAGCCCTTCTGCCAAGAGGAATTTGCTGATCTTTGAAGCTGTGACCTTGAGTCCACCTAAGGCAGCAGAGTAGTGGTGTCAATTACCATTGGAGACCTCCTAAAGAAGTACAGATTTGTAGAGAGCAGCGAATGGATTACTAGAGGCTGAAACGTGCTCTGGCAGAGGCTGTGCTTTTTTTTTTTTTTTTGAGATATCGCATTCCCTTTTACACGCCTGGTCTCCTCTGGCAGCTGGAGGAAACACTGTACACTCCTCTTTGTTTCAAAACTTGAATGCTAATAGATTACTTCCATCTGTTCAAAAAGAATTATGATTTGTAGGTAATTTGCATGCTTTGTTTGCTCTTCTCAGGTTGGACAAGCTAAAAGTGGAGCAGTGTGGACCTCGGGAGGTCAATCACGTGGCCAATCACAAGCCACCCTTGACACAGCCCGAAATTGAGAACAATGAGCGCAACCATGAGGTGGACCGTGAGCACTTGACAGAAGAGGACAGGAAGCAGCGTGACGCCGAGCGCTACGGCTTCCACAAGGATGGTGCAGACCTCGATCGGCCCCTCACCAAGATCAACAGTATCAAACTGCAGCCTGCCCAAGCAGCAGCCGTCACAGTGAAAACTGCCACACCAAGAAGCCCAACAGAGATAGACGGCTTACACCACAGCCCGCGGGTCAATGGAGCTGCTGAAGCGGGTCCATCTGACGGGAATGGCGTCCCCCATCAGCGAAGTCCAAACTATGAGCCGGACCGGACGTTGAGTAGGACCAGCTCTATGCAGCAGCTGGAGCAGTGGGTTCGCACTCAAAGAGGACGCACCCAGGATGATGACACCAGGAGGTTTGTTTGATCGTATTGCATTTATATTGTGTATTATAGTTTCATATATAGTTTAATGACTGGAAGGATGTACAGCAGATCCTTACACATTTGAGATTCAACATTCACAACCCCGCAAAATTTGCAGATTTGGATTGATATTTTATGTCAAATTCACAATAAGTCGGTAACAATTTCTAAGTAGGTGATGATACAGGTAAAATGTATAGCACGCATGTACTACTGTTAGAAAGGCCACAATTTTTACATGTTTATGTCTTTATGCTGCACTGATATTTTTTCTGTCAAGCATTGAGATTTCGCACTCTGTTTTCGCGGTCCTTGAATGCACCATAGTGAGAAGCAAAAGTTTGTCAGTCAGGCCTCAAAACTTCCACAAGGCTATAACATAAGACCACAACCAAGGCCATTTGGCACGATAAGAAGCTTATTACAGTGGTACCTGTTTTTTTGTACACCTTAGTGTTTGATGACAATTATTGCCAGAAATATGTCTGTGTACAATTTCGGTTATCGTACGGCCAAACATTGTGCCTAACAAACTAGTCTACTTACTTGTGTATCATTCCATGGTGCCCGAACAAAGAAACCCACATGTTGGCAATTCAGTCTTGTCGTTTTATTAATACACAGCGTGAGTACAACTGAGTTGGCAGCGCGTCTTTATTCAAAAACATCAGTCATTCTCAGCTCAGTCATTCTCCTCCAGCTCCGTCACCCCTCTTATGGAAAAAAATGATTGGGTTTTCATATGATTCTGCTTTTGACGGAACCTATGGAACGCATTATTAACGAAAAGCGAGGTATTACTGTATTTGCATACCTATATGAAATACAATGCTACTTAATTTATACTTTTTTTATACAGAATCGGGAAATAACCCTTTTGTAATTTGACCTCTCATTTTTCTTCCACAGCATCACATCGTACCAGACACTCCCTAGAAACATGCCAAACCATCGGATGCCCCATGTGCCTCATTACGGTGACGGTTACCGCAGCATGCCCAGAAATAGCATGGCACAGCGGGACAGCATCTGCAGTATTTCACCATCGTTGTACGATCAAGCCCTGGGTCCCCCGATGGCTGAGAAACGCCGCTCCATGCGCAACGATACCATGTGGCAGCTGTACGAGTGGCAGCAACGACAGGCCTACACCAGGCAGCCGGGGACCTACGGCCATATGTCAAGCCCCAAAACCATGATCAACCTTTCGGAGCATGCTGCGCCAAGCTACTCCATCCCACCCTCGCCCTCCCACGGATCCCTGTCCATGTATGGTGGCTTCTCTCACGCACGATCCTACAACATGAGCAGCGCCCGGTCGGAGATGGCTTCACCCATATACCAAAGAGACATGAGCATTGACAGACGGCAGAGGCAACAAATGCACAAGGTTAGTGGAGTGAAATGTGTTTCCCATCCCAAATGTGTGTACAATAACGGTAATGGTGAACCATGTCATATGTAGATGTTTTACGGAATTTGTTTTAATGAATTAAATATGCAAAGTCACATTGTTCAAATGCTAATATCGCTCTTTTATTATTGATGTATGTGCTTTGATATATACTAAAGCCTCACTTTTCACAGGGGTTACTTTCCCAGACCGACTGCGCATAGTGAAAAATGAATCCAAATGTCTATTTCTAAGGCGCTAATAAAACTTGGATTATGCTGCTATGCCTACTCACTGCTCCCCTTCCAAACCCTCATTCTATCTTGACGTTGATCTGACTTGAAGTGAATTCATAGAATAGATTCCGCTCAAGTAACGGTCCCCGTCTCTCTTTAATTGCCATTGTTCGCTTGCAACAAAGGAAGCAAAACAAACTAAATTCATAGAACGCAATCCAGGTTTAAGCACTGTAATGTGCCACTCACCCATTTTAATTTCTAAAATATACACTAGTAGGTACTAGTGGTGAAATGGCCCAGGTAACCCACAGTATCGTCAGTACCTCGGTATTTTCGCTACGGTTTTGTTCTGGTTTTCTTTACGTTTTGTGTGCATAAAGAGAACCTTTTTTCTCCCAAAACCCTCTCATTATTACTTATTATTATTATTATTATTATTATTATTATTATTATTATTATTATTATTATTATGAAATGATTTTTAAAATGAAGCATGAAACCATCTCATTAGAAAGAGGAAGAACACGCTTTGGGCCGAAAGTGGCCCCGGGGCCGCACTTTGGACACCCCTGGTTTACAGTGTTTCGTTTTTGGAATGTGCCAGTGCAACAGTAAGAATTTGAACAGGGTGAAGTTCAGCGTTAATAGTTGCAGCGTACAAAACCGTTGTCATCTCTCTCCAAGTTGCCTCCGCGCATCGCCGACAGAGGCGGGCGGAGCTGCGCGCCTATTCTCTCCGGTATGTACTCTTGCCTTTTCGGTCGCTTTCAGGCAGACTGTACCCTCACGTGAAATATGTACAGTGTGGAAAACGGGACATTATGATTGCAAAACCGAACGGCGTATCACTGCATGCCTAATAAGTCCAAGCCACTAAGAAATGATAACAGTAGATGATTGATTGGAGAACAGATGGACTGGGAGTCACAGTCTAGCTTTTGGCCTGGTGGTCAGGTACCTCGACCTCCCACCGTTCTTCTGTCTGGCGTACGTGGCGCCGCTGCTCCGCAGGCCGCTAGCTGGGCTGTCGGAGAAGGCTTTTCCCAAAGCCGCGTCTACATAATGCACACTGCTTGTTTGTTGTAATTCCAGTGATGATTTACCATCATACATGAACTTCACATTTGACTGTCGACTCTAGCGCTGCTGCAGCCAGACAGGGCCCCGCCATCTTACACTCATGTCGTTACGTTGTACATGTATGCTGTACTATCATCTCTATTATTATAATCACATATTTACAGATTATTACCAACTTGTGGCAAATGATGTTTTCTTCAAAAAAAAAACAGGCTATTTTTGTTGTAATAGGCAGGTTTTTCCCACAAATAAAAAAAAAAAAAGATTGATTCTCATTTGACCAAAAATCAGGACATTTTCAGGGACGCGAAGGCTGAATTGCGAATATGCAATTGCGAATATGCAAGGATATCCACTGTTTCTGTTGGGTCTTATTTCACTGTATGCCCTTGTGTCCAGAGGAAACGTTCAACATTTGCTCTTTGAGTCGATCAAAGAGTGTTTCAAGCCTTGGCGACTGACTCACTTGTCTCTCTGTTGTGTTGGTATTATTTGAGTGAACCAACTCTCCATGCAGGAAATGAATGTAAGGATTTTTCCTGTATCATTTCCTGTCTCTTTCAGTATGCCTATCCACCCGATAGGAGGTCAATGCCCATAGGAATTCCAGTCCAGACTATCACCGCCCAGTCTCTCCAAGGCAAAACTGTAAGTCTTTCAGCAGTCTTAATTAGCCTGTATTGCTTTCTATCTGCTCTGTGTAAATAACATACTGCTGTTGTGATAATCTAGTAGTGTCAAGTCCAAGGTCCAATGATTTGTTGGGGTTGTTTTTACTTTTCTGACTGTCTTAAGATGACCTTGTGGCAGAATCTTAAGAAAGAGTCACATTTTCAGTTGGTTTCTTGCTGCTAGTGTTGGGATTAAGCGTGCCGATTTAGTCGCTGCTCATCAGTGGCGACTTCAAGACGCTGTCACTCACAGCTCTCTAAGCCAGCTCAGAAAGTCACTGTTGTAATGTGTCAACCGATCTGTGCTGTGAATGCTGAATTGCCTCTCTGTCTTGGGTGGAAGTGGGGAGTATGCATGCTGCCACCACCTTGGATAATCCCGTAGTCATGATCTGCATGAAAAGTCAGTACCTGGTAGCCTTGATGCATCTCCTATCCTGGTGTGTTCTCTCCTTCTTTCCCCTCCCACTACGCTGCCCCTGCTTGATAATGGCTGTGCGTCCCACACTACCCTCCCTCCTCTGCAGCCTGAGGAACTGACTTTGCTTCTGATAAAGCTGCGGCGGCAGCAGGCAGAGTTAAACAGTGTCCGGGAGCACACTCTAGCACAGCTTACGCAACTAAACATGGATGGCGACAACCCAAAGGTCAGCCCCCACAAAGGATTCCTCTGCAGGCATGTTTGTTTTTGTGTGGTGTGTGCCATCCATCTCCCACCTTCCTTATACAGCCTGATAATAGCGTTGGGTATCAGTCACATGCTGTCCTGCCAAATCAGTACTTTTGAAACTTGTACTTAAACTTGTATTAAAAAAAAAAAACAGCAGAAAATAGTAATTGAAATACTTTGATTTAAATATATATATATATATATATATATATATATATATGATTATTGCAGCAAAACTCGCAGAAATACCTTGCACAAAATGGAAACAATAGCTTACAATTGGTAGTTGATGTGTGGACGATGTTCGACTAGCGTTACAGTGATGTTTGCAAGTTAATCCTATATTCAAGAGTCATGTATTAACTGAACAAAATGAGGTTACTTCCAAGATGTTACTTGCACAGTATCACCTTCAAGCAGTTGTTGCAGGTGGCTGATTCAGCACATTTTCAGGCGCACGGAAATGAGGCATCGATGTCTACTATATTTTCCAGACTATAAGTCGTTCGGGAGTAAAAGTTGCATCAGTCCAAAACTGTGTCTTTCACAAATGAATTCAAATTGAGTTAGTCAGTGGCTGCTGACACAGCAGCTATAGTCTCCAAGCTCGACATAATCAGTGTCCTAGTTAAACAACACTGGTGTCTAAATTACAACATTTCTCAATCCACACAGGTACCGTATAATTAGAGTTGCACATTACTTACAGACAAGGCCCTGGATTTACTTCTGAGAGTCATTTTGGAGAATAAGATGACAAAATATATCGATATGTTGGCTTATGTAAAATCTTACTTCTGGTGACGTGACGTCATCGTTTTTGTAAAACAGCGGTTTCGGCAGTCTACGCTCGGGATGTTCGATATTGGCTTTTTTGCCGATATCTGATGTGCGGATGTTGTCCAACTCTCAATTTCTGATACCGATATCAGCCGATACCGATATGTGTACCATGAGATACTGAATCTCCTGTCGTGGAATGAACACGTATCTGTTGTGAAGCTAATGGATACCTGATCAGCAATTAGCTTGTCAACGTGGCTGTCAACAACATTGTATAACAGTGTAAAACATCTGAGAAGTACTTGCCATTAGGCTTTCGCTGTGATTGTTTCCAAAGTCAACAGAGTAGCCATTGACATTTTTTTTGTCCAGGGAAGAAAGTCAATTGTCATAATTTTCATGTATGCCGCACACTCTGTATTGGTTTCCACGCCACACTACAGATCGCATGTACACTGTAATTCCGGCCCAAAATTAACATATTTCGCAGATTTTCATGAAATTTCATCTGCAGATAGATATTTAAGTGAATTTATATCCTACATACCTTTTATCTTGTCCTGAAGCTCCGATCCATGAGTTTGAAAGGCTTAAAGTTGGACTTAACATTCAAAGCCGTCGTATGAGTCGAGGTGGTCCAGCACTCAGTATAAATCCGATACGAAATTGAAGAGGAAGAAGTAATCTACCTAAACAACATGTTTTTGAATGAAAATACACTCGGTATCATATGAAAAAGCAGCATTTTCACGGACGTCCCCAAGAGTGCGCACACTGAGATTTTGCTGTCGCTTACTTCCGGGAATTGTAACGTTCCTACTAGTGAGGATAAGTGGCATAGGAACGGATGGAGGGAATGGAAGGAGCGAGCTAGCTTGCTACTAGCCACCCACAAGAGGCGGTTTGATGATCATAATTTGCACATCGGAAAATACGGAAGCGCATAGGCCTATAAAAAGCATTGTTTATTATTGGCTTTCATTATAGGGAAAAATCCTGATACTGATGTTGACCGATATTACATTTTTATGCCAATATCGGGCAGATAACATCGGTGGGCCGATATCATCTCACATCCCGAGCCTATCTGCACTGAAATGACAAGTCTGCATTTCACGCTCTGGAAGCCATTTTCGTGTGGACGAAAGGCTAAAACGCTAAAACCTGAAAACGTTTCGGTGTGGATAGCTGCATAGTCTCCAAGGCAGAAGCATATTAAAAAGAATTCCGTAACAACAAAGCACCCGATATGCTCTGGATCATTCAATTTGTATGCCTAACTGCGTCACAAGCTCAACTCAGTGAATTATTGTGGCCACTAGGTGACGCCAAACCAACCACCACCCCATTTGAGCTTAAAGGGTAGCACATATTAAATGAAATACTGTATATTTTGATATCTGTCGCAGCCGAGTTGCAGAACAAGCCAAACTATAAAGAAAAGTGCAACTCGGTCTGGTTACTATCGCTTACGTTGGCACTGGTGCCAATATGATACAGAGTTTCGATATGCATCCCTATTAGACGATTTGTTTTCCTCTTAGGAGACATCAGCTACCCCAAATCAACATTAAGGCCATTTTAGTAGGGCAAGCAGTTGATTAAGTTATTTTGCTTCTCTAAAGAGTTCAGACAGATGTTAGCAGGGAATGAAACTTAAAGCCACTGAAAAGCTTAACATGGTTTTGGCTACAAGCAACACGTAATATAATGAAATCAGGATCAGGGCATCTTTAAGATGTCAAAACTCCGATTTGGCTCATGTAGGTCAGCTGAGTGTGGGGCGAGGGGGTTGCCATCACTTCAGACTAATTGTGAAGCCACATTAACTGCTGCGACACAAGCAAAGCCCAGCTGTCATACTGTAGGTAGTCGTTGCTGAAGTCCAAGTATACCCTGTCTCCTTCCTTCTCAACCGACCCTACTCTCCTTCTTTCTTCGATTGTCTTTGCGTGCACGTGACGACAAAGTGTGACAAGATGAAAGAAATACACAATGTGCCTCATTTCCTGTCAATCTTCTTCTTCTTCTTCTTCCTGCTGCTGATGCTAGAATGATATTCTGTCCCATCATCTCCAAAGGACTCTCTTGTATTTGGACGCACAGGTGGGGCAATGCATGGCTGCATGACCCTTTTACGTTATCACAACACAGTGGAACTCGATTATGTTGACCGACTCATCAAGTCCTGGTCCACCGTGTTCTTTTTTGTAAAAAGTGCTCGCTTAAGTTGATGTCGACATACATGGTCGACTGCTTTTGTCGACATAAAATTTGAGAGCCGAAGGGGCCGATTCTATAAAAAATTGGGTCTGTTTATGTCGACATGTGTTGTAGGATTGTTAACCTTGTTATTATCGTTAAGCAGCGTGTTACGACAGCAGCAACATAAATACTGTCCAGTTGCACAGCATTAAATCGTGCGTACAGTGACTTTCTGTTCAATGCAAAGTAAGCTTCAGAATAAAAGCATGGCTGTATTACACTGGATGCCAACACACTCCTTATTTATTAGATGTGTTTACACTGTTAGCAGTAGTC
Organism: Dunckerocampus dactyliophorus; assembly: GCF_027744805.1. Taxonomy (NCBI): domain Eukaryota; kingdom Metazoa; phylum Chordata; class Actinopteri; order Syngnathiformes; family Syngnathidae; genus Dunckerocampus; species Dunckerocampus dactyliophorus. Next base: position 2,380,174 of record NC_072823.1, read on the forward strand.
AAGACATACAACAAAGCTCTGTTAGATAAAATTATGAAATATTAGCAGTGTCACAAGACGAGACGATAAGAGTTTGCGTCTATAAGAACGGGAAAAGACGTGATTTTAACATTACTTTGAAGAAAACTGCAATGAAAAAAATTGTAAAAATATTTGACAGTATATTGAAATATACTAATTTGATTTCAACTACGTTACCTTGCATTGCTCCTCATGAGGCCACACTCTTTAACACACTCTGTGTGTATGCTAGCGGCCCCGCCTCCCCGCGCCTTCGTTCTGTGGCGCAAACGTGGCAAGGTACTGAAACCAATGCACAGAGTGAACTCGCTCCCTGCCTGTTTGGAGGCGGTAGACAAGGACGCGCATGCACATGGCAGTATGTTGAGTCAAAAATAGCCAGTTCATTTTCATTTATTGTGTGATTGATTAATTAATTTCTTATCGTCCAAGGCCCAGCACCCATGAGAGAGTGTTTTTTTTTTTTTTTTTCGGAACAAGATATCTCGTCATGTTTTAATCTGGCAAGATCTTGTGACACGCCTATGAAATATTGTATGAAAATTAAATATTGTATGAAAAACTGAAAAATCTAAATAGAAATATGCACAAATGAATCAAAACAAACCTCCTTACAAGTAAGTACGGTTGTCAGCAACAGCTAATATCGTCGTGAGTCAACTGAAGCGGGTTCCACTGTGCGTAGAATTGTCTGTCCAAAGACCAGAAGTAATTATTATTGATTTATTACGGCACCCTCATCATTTATTTGCTTTATTTGTATTTGTGCAACCAGATCACACATGGCAGATATCATTTTCTGAATATTAAAACTGCCAGCTCTGTATTACTAATGCGTATTGGAGCGTATTTTTAGTGCCATAGCCATAACTGACTGTTAAACGAATGCCTTTAATTTTCCACTTAAAAAAAAAAAGCTAAAAATTTAGCAACAAGAAATGTAAGGCATGGCTTACTGTGTCCTCTCCCTCCACACCTATTTTCTCGGGATGAACATGTCTGTGTGTGTATCTGTTTTCATGGCAGATATCCAGTATATACTAAGCAACAATGTTGACAGTGTTGTCTTTGTGGTGCAGCACTGTTATGAACTGACTGTTGCTCCTCTCCACACTGGACTAGATGAAGGAAAATGACCCTTTAATCGTCATGACTCACACTTTGATTGAGAACTCGGCCCCAAGGCCACAACTTTACCAGCAAGTAAGGCCAACTTAAGGCTTTGCTCCGCCTCATTTTCACGTTAGCTTGTTTTGTTCATTTCCCACTTTTTGGTGTTTTGCAATGTCCTCATGGCATTCTGAAGACTGGTTGTATCTGTATCGCCTGTCTCACCAGTGCCAACCCATTCATTGCTTTGACTGTTGTGTTAGAATGAAAAGTCATGGCGATATGAACATGACTTGGAAATGAAAAGTATAAATGTGTGCACGCCACTAAGTGTTCGACCTGCTTCTCTGGATCGTTTTTTGGCTACAGTTCACTTTAGAAACTGCTATTCAGAATAAAAGAGTATCACTATGAAAGTTCCATCGCAGCGTAAACAGAGTCACAGTGCAGCAGAGGGATACCGCTGAATGAAGTGTCCACTGGTGCATGTCTGACTTGTTGGAATTCATGATAAATGCAGAGTGATATCATGAAATCCTGGATGATTTTCAAGTCATCATTGACTGTTTTTTGTTGGTGGACATATCCACATACAGTATATAACAGGGAGATCCGAACCTATGGTCACCCTTTCTCAATAGTGTCCCGACCCAACCGCTCACGCACCCATTCATTAGCCGAGCAACAGCTGCATTGTCATCTGTTCAGCTGCCAGCCGTTTGTCACTCCCTTCACTCTGTCACACGCTGCTCGATGTGGGAGTCTGCATGGTCTGTGGGGGATATTGCAAGCGAGGAGTCCATTTTTGGATGTTGACTCATTATTACAGTCATCCCTTGTCACTTCGCGGTTTAACACCACTGCCTCACGTTCTTTCAAGAATTAATGAACTCATTCAAGACCGAAGATGTATCTTTAAGTTTTTATAAACCCAAACTCCCGATCTCAACGTTTTTTTGCGCGACATGCAAAAAGACGCAACTCTCCACTGATGCTTGTCACTTTCAGAGCAATTTTAAGCTGTAAAAACGGCCACAAGATGGCAGAAGTGCATTTCGTAAGAGCTTGGCAGGGATCACACTGCAGATGGAAAAGTCACACATGACAGGAAGGAGGAAGTGAGAGAGCGTGGAGGAGTGTAGCGTGCAGAAGGTTACACATTGTAGGGGAATTTTAACACATGCACACGCACTGTTCAGTTCCAAATGTGAAAATTGTAAATAGTTCATGGTGTTATATTTGTAAATAAATTGTTATTTTGATGTAAGACAACCCCTTTTTGTATTGCTGATGCCGGTATAGTTGTTTAGATGTTTGAGCTGTCACAAAAGCAAAAAAAACATTTGTGTCAACGTGAAAGTAATGCTTGAAATGTACCTTTTCACAAAAAGCTGGATTTCTCCCTTTTTTTGTCCGGAACTGATATTTTCCTGAAACGTACCTATGTTCTACTGCTGATTACTGAAGAATGGAAAAAGGTAGAAACCAACTTTTTTTTCTGATGAAAAACAAGCATCTAATCTTTCTTTTGGGAGGTTCCATGTTTGCATGTAGCCATAGAACACAATATTGTCTGTGCCTTGAAAGATCAGTCAAAGTCGTCTAAAATGGTTGGTACTGAACTGGGGTTGTCTTTTGGAATTTTTGGCTGGGATTGAGTTAATAAATGATTGCTGTTTTATAGTTGACGGTGGCGTATTATCCGTCCAAAAATATTGAAAGACAAGTCATATGTAGTATTCTGGTCACTAGGTGTCGGTAACATATACAGTGATGAGACATTACATGACCTTAGCACTGTGTGGAGTCAACCACTGCATGACATAGTGGAAAAAAAGTTCTCCTCCCATTCCGTGCGGAAGTGGTACGTTTTTGGTTTCTACTTTGTCGTTCTTCCCCACTCCGTTTGAAATCCTTTCTTAATTGTAGAATAAATAAATTGGAGGCAAACTAGTTAGCTCGGTAGCATGCTTAACGCAGCGGCCGTCTCTTGTGTCCCTGCGGTGACCCCGTAGCCTGTGCCATAAGAGTTGCGCAATGTGGTGTAAACAGAGAATAATAGTAAAGGTGAATATGGGGAGTTATTTCATTTCTAGAGGGCTCTAGTAATTGGAGTTAGAAAGTCATAAACAGGTTTTCTATGATCCAACTGCGACAATATTCCATTTATTAATCTTGAATCTTACTTTGCGGAAATTCACTTATCACGGCCGGGTCTGGAGCCAATTAAGAGCGATTTACGATGGGATGACTGTATATATTATCGGTTTGGCTCACCCAGCCAGCACAGTGGGTTTGAAAACGTCTCCAGGAGGATGTTTTGATAGAATGGACTTTGCAGAATTGTAGATAGTCAGCACCCATCCTTGCATGCGAATGTACAAAAAAAAAGTGGGATGTTGCTGTTCTGTTCCCATCGGTTGAGCTGACCAAACCACTTTCCACCATTTCCAGTGATTGGCCGAAGTGTTTGGACGCCATGATTTGCTTTTTCGCACACTTGGTGTGGATTTCTTCGCTGTGACCGGTTGCGTCTGCCGGAAATGAAGAGCGTAAAAGCTGGAATTCTTGTTCTCAGCCCCAGGATTACGCGAAAACTACACAACTTTTCACCGATTTTATGTAACATTATGGAGGGGTGGTGCACTGACCAGAAAGGGTGCACGCTATCACAACCCTGGACTGGGTGCCGCGGATGAGGAATATAAATGCCTTGGGTTAAAAAGCAGTTGGAGAGCTTGACCACAATAACGTCTCCCAACCTCTCCAATGTATACAGTGTCTTAGCACATGCACAAATTATGCCATAATGACGTAATAATTTGAGACTGAGCTTGTTTTGGAGCAGTACAGTATAAAAGACATCATATGCGCTAAACAAAGTACGCAGACAATCCCTTGGATCAATAGCTTTCCATTCCAGTCAGCATCGCTGTCAACATGCTGTCACCTTGCATTTCTCATAAACCACTGTGTTGTGCTGAGAGACAAATAACTTGTGGGTGAGGCAACATAATAATTGTCCAACAAAGTGCTTTGACTGACTGATCTACCGCAGTTGGTGTGGTAGCTCCCTCACACAGTATTGTCTCTTCATGGCGACGTTTCGTGTTTCTCTCTGATGATCCGATCTTTCTTGACAGCTCAGTCCTGAAGACCCCAGAGAGCACCGCTGCATGCCAGAAGAGGGTGACATTGACGTGAGCTCAGTTTTTCCCCTCCTTAAAGATACGCTATGTTGACCTACACATCCAGGCTCTTCATCTTTGTGGTGTTTTCTCCTCAGACCAAGCTTAGCCAATTGTGTGAGCAGGATAAAGTGGTGAGGACACATGAGGACAAACTTCAGCAGCTGTTCAGAGAGAAGGTGACTCATCACTAAATGACTCAGTATTGCTTTTAAAAAAAAAAAAAAAAATGTAGTGGCCTTTTCTTTGAGTCTTGCCAGGCCAATATTAAAGGCATACCATCAAGGCCTCATCCATTTGGTCTGTGTGAGTGAGAGAGAAGCCACTGAGTATTTGTCGAAAATGCTGTTTCATGTTGTCCATTGAAAACTTTTCAGGAGCCGTAAACGTTTCACCTCATTATTAAAAGAAATGTTCCCCAAACGACTTTGGATAGATTTAGCAGCGTAAACATTAGAGTTTGTCTAGTGATCAGTGTAGAATACTACATATCATCACGTCTTTATGCCTTATATTTGTTTTTTACTTCATTTACCAATTTTAATGTGTGGAAATGCTTAATTTAGGCAATAAATACATTTTTGCAGGGTTCCTAAGCATGGAATTTGAGTTTATAAATTTGCAGGTCTGGAAAAGTCTAGAAAATGGAAACTCAACTATGAAAAATATACTCATGTTTCCAAGACTGTTACCACCGTTCTGTTTTCTAAAAAATCAAGATGAACCAAACACAAACAGTTAGTGTTTTGGTCCGCAACATATCAGAAAAGAGGTAAAAATGTCCATCACTGTTTTCCCAAGTCAAACCTGATGTGTTTTGCCTAAAACACAAAGATAACTGGCTTCATGGATGACTAAGGAAATTCAAAAACATTAAAATTTGAGACGCTGAAATCAGAGGATAATTACATTTTAAAATAAAAAAAATAAAAAATAAAGATAGTTTCATCGATTAATTGTTGCAGCTGCAATGGTACACATCTATTTACTGAGTCTGGAAACAGTATGGAATTTTGAAATTCGTAGCAACCCTGTTTTTGACAAATAGGCCATATTCAACCATGAAACAGCATGATTTATTAATGAACTCATTCCATCCTGGCCATTTTGCAAAAGACAACTCCTTCAGTACCGGCCCTTTTAGACTATTTTGACTAATCTTTGAAGGCACACCGGATGTTTTGTTCTATGGCTATATAAACATGGAACCTCCCTCCCGTCTTTCAGCAGGAAAAGAAGTTTGTTTTTTCCGTCTATTGGTAATCAGCAGTAGAACATACGTACTTTTCAGGAAAATATCAGTGAGAAAACCAGCTTTTTTGCTTTTGTGACAGCTCAAATATCGAAACAACTACATCACAACATAACACAAAAAAGGGTTTAACATCAAAATTAATTATTTACAAATAGTTTGTGTGTTTGCCTGTGTTAAAATTTCCCTAAATCTGTAGTTTTTTTGTGTGGTACACAATGTAAAAGCTGCCTTCATGCAAGGGCTTCCTCTTCCTGTTGTGTGTGTTTCTCCTTCCTCTCATGATACACTTCTGCCACCTAGTGGCCGTTTTTATGGCATTCAAATTGCTCTCAACCCTAATCCATTGGTGAAGAGTTGTGTCCTCACCTCTATAGCTGTTGGCGCAAAAAAAAACAAAAAAACCCTGTATGTTGTTGAGATTGGGTGTTTGTGTTTATAAAAATGTGTAACTACGATTTTTGGTTGTGAATGAGTTAATCTGTTTGTGAAAAATGAAAATTGTTGTTTTTTCATCACACACTTGCTCTGATAAGTTGTGTCTTCTTGCAGCACACACTGGAGACAGCGCTGCTGTCGGCCAGCCAGGAGATAGAACTGGGCTCAGACGACCCGGCTGCCATGCAGAGTGTCATCCAGCAGAGAGACTTACTGCAGAGCGGCTTGCTCAGCACCTGCAGAGAGCTATCCCGGGTCACAGCTGTAAGCCCATAAATACAATCCTAAATCTTTGAAAGTTTGTTTTTCTCTGCTTCTGGAAAAAGCTCATCAAGTATATTTTTCCCCTCATCAGGAGTTGGAGCGGTCTTGGATGGACTATGACCAACTAGAAGGAGCTCTGAATGTGGCTAAGAGCAGCTTGCTGGAGCAGCTTGAAGCGCTGAGAAGTCCACAGGTGTGATTCTTAAAAGTGAATATCCACAAAACAACTCTCTCTGTTGTCAATTGAAAACGTTTGCGGCTCAGCCAAAAAGTTTGGTACATCACTGAGAGATATAAGCATAACATGAACGTGACTGATGACTGGAGTGATGCTGGAGCAGGTCTTCTCAACTGTGGCTTTCATGTTGTCCTTTATCATAGGAGAGGAAGTTCATTCATGGATCGGCCTGAGTCAGTTCTTTTGCTAATTAAGAACTGAGGGCCAGAAGGTATCCTCGACATCTTTTTATAAAGTGCTCTTCATACACAAATTGTCTTGCTCTTTTGGCTGTACAGTAGAACAGACAGAAAATCGGGGATTACTTTCCGAGACCGACAGCGGATGGCGAAAAACTGCTAGCAATTCCATCCATTTTCTCCCGCTTATCGCGGGGGCAGCAGTCTCAGTAGATAAGTCCAGACTTCCCGGTCCCCAGCAACCTCTTCCAGTTCCACCGGCAGGACACCAAGACGTTCCCAGGCCAGTTGCGAGACGTAATCCCTCCAGCGTGTCCTAGGTCTGCCCCGGGTCCTTCTCCCGGCTGGGCATGCCCTGAACACCTCACCAGGGAGGCGTCCCGGAGGCGTCCGGACTAGATGTCCGAGCCACCTTAACTGGCTGTTGTCAACAGTTTGCAATTAAAGTGACTTGTAATTATTAGATTAAATTCAGATCCAAAACCCTCCCCTCTCTCTTAAAGTGCTCATGTCACTGTAAAAAATAACATTGAAAGGTATATTTCCTGTATTAGAGGTGTTCTCGAATGTTTCAATATTTTTTGTATTTTTTTTGTATTTTTTTTTACAAATTTGGGCACTTCTTTCGTGTCTGGAGGAGGCAGAGCAAGTGTCGACAGTCCTGGCTTTTGGCCGTGTGGTCACCGCTCTCGTCTCCCATTGCGAAGATCCTGTGTTCGAGCCCCAGTGCGAAGCAGGGCCGGTTACACTTGTTTACATTTTTAGAAGACACCATTAGCCTCGTCAGATGATCGGCAAAGTTTGTGGGACAAATGTTAAAAAGTCAAAAACCCACAAGACGTTCGGCCGTGGAAAAGCGTGCCAAAGTGGCAGTAAGCCCATCTACATTTCTGCTGCTAACATGCTCCATAGTAGCCAGCCTGGTGCTCATGGCGGCTAATGCGGTGCTAATTCCTAACTAGCTTGTCCTGACGCGCTAGGTAGGTGTGTGGTTGTTGTAGAGTGAAGCGTCACTACGAATCTTAGTATAATAATATGGCTTTTCATGCCAAATTGCTTGCTAAACAACAATCGTTGTCTGTCGTCTTCTGTGCAGTGTGCAAAGAGCAAGCTGATAGCTGCGGCTATCATTGCCAATAAAACATCATACTCCTCACAACACAATATTAGTCAATGTTATTATTGTTGGGAATATGTCACTTCCTTTGCATGCGTTCATGGCTGTGCTGGTTTGCACATGGTTGCCAGTGTCACCTGTAAATGTCGACTTGAATTGCAAAATTGGCAAAACATGGCTTGCCGTCACTCGTCTTGCTAGCCTGTCTTGCAGTCAATCTGCCAGTTTCAGTAAATCTATATTTTTTGGACTAGATCTATTCTAGGAAACTTAGAATAATAGTATTGGGGTTTCAATCCAGGACTAAATAAGCAGTGATTGCTGCACGCTGGTCTTTTATTTTGAAGCTGTCAGTGATACTTTCTGAAAAAAAACAAAACAAAGCCTGATAATATCTATGGACCGATATTATCGGACTTCCCCAGTAATAAACAATATGTTCATTGTATCAATTGTATGTATGCTAGCGAGACTGTATGTATTTAGCATGCTAATATATAACAAATTTATTTTTTTCCCCTGCTAGGCCTAATAGTTCTCACATAAAAGGTTGTTCTAATTTTGAGAACCCTTTTCCATTCTTACAGATGGAACCTCCCAGCCAACAGCACGTCCACATTCAGAAGGAGTTGTGGCGGATCCAAGATGTGATGGAGGCCCTCGATAAGCATAAAGAGCAGAGAAATGCTGATGGAAGTATGGGCTCGTATGGGCCCAACTTCAGCAAGCACAAAACAGAGGTGAAGCACCGCCACGACAATATCACTGTAAATCAGGGCTGTCCAAAGTGTGAGCTGGGGGCCATTTGTGGCTCCCGGGGGTCATATTCCACACAAAAAATGCTACATTATAAAGGTCTGAAAAGAGGAAAAAGTTAAAATATTGAAGTTCAATCAATCTGTCACGCTAAAAATAATAAATATTGAAATATGCAGTATGTCTGCATCTTAGCATAGCCTGCCTGTTTTAATAGCCACCACTTCCTGTACTGTGTGTGGCCCTCTGTGGAAAAGGTTTGAACACCCCTGCAATAATACTGTAGTGCAATAAAACAACTTGTACAGTACCACTCAGACAAATCCTCTCATTCAGTAGCATCAGAGAGTGGGCTGAAAATCTTGACTGGTTCTATAATAATATGCATTATTATGAGTACTATTCATTATTAATAATAGTCCCTTGTTTATTGTGGTTAATTGGTTCCTGAGTTTCTGCAAAATAGGATTCCAAAAATGGGATATTTTTGTAGTTATGGCATAGATAACTTGCTTACGATCCTCCAAATACAGTTTTTAACATTATTAGAGAGCTCTAGGCATGAAATAAGACACATATAGTCACCTTAACATGTGTATTACCTAATATAGTAGATATAATCAGAGAAAACAAGACATATTAGTCATAAATAACATAACAGACTCCCATGTTAGCAGTTCCGTGTTTTATTGTACATGTTGTCAGATAATTTAAACCTGCAATAAATGCCTACAGAGTATGACACCGAGTGGCCAACATCGAATGCTATATTCACAATTAGAATGCTTCCTCTGCTTTGTATTTGCATTTTAGATAATTTAGTTTTGCCATTATTATGCCTAATGATTAATTTAGGCCAAGAATAAATACACTTTGCCTCGTATTCAACCACAAAAACAGCGATCGTTTATTCATTTTTGGAAAAAACGCGATAGAACGAGGGACGGCTGTGTTATTATTAAAAGTCATTTTAGGCGTTCTCTCCAGTGAATGCCTCACCTCTAATAATGCTCCTGGCCACCATTTAAGTACATATGGAATGGGCTGAATGTTTCAGAAGAGATGAAGCTGTCATGATAATGTGGAGTTCTTGCGAGCGAAGCCAACTATGGATCAGTTGGAGGTTGCCCAGACCGTGTATGTCACCTTGCTTCCTTTCCTGTCATGCCTTGCATTATCCCCAGGACGGCGACTTGGTGCCCCCGCGGCCACCTTTACCCCAGGCCTACGAGCCCAACCCCCCCACTATGCCCTCTCATGCTGGAGTTCGCTCAGCATCCCTCCAAAGAACAGAGGAGAGGAAGACTAGTCAGAGGAATGGCACACACGGCGTAAGCTTGTCCACCTGATGACATTGCCTGCTGTGTCACTGCCCGTTCTTTTTCCTTTTATTTTGATGAATACATCCTCTTTTAGTTGGATTACATCCCTTTATTTGAGCTTATCCTTCCATATTTTTGGTTTTCTAGTCGTCATGTGAATAAAACTTCACCACCAGGATGATGTTACCTGGTACACATGCTTGTCAGGGTGTTGCAAGCTTCTTTTTTTGTGATGTCAGCAGCTTGTCCCGCCCTTGGTTGTAAGCCATGCTGGGTTGAATGTGTCTGTCATATGCATGTAAAACAGTGTGTCCAACTGGTACAACATGGAATTGTTTTCTGTCAAAATCTACGTGACCCAAAGCACCATCAATGATTTGAGTTGTCCACTGTGGGAGGAAAAAGCTATTTTGCTTCCCTTTACTTTTCAAACAAACTCATCGTGACTTTGCAAAAAGGTTTTGCATTCTGAATGGGTCTTGAAGCAGCTGTTTATAATTCATTGGCAGGGCCCCGACTACCGACTGTACAAGAGTGAACCAGAGCTCACCACAGTGGCTGAAGTGGATGAGAGCAATGGAGAGGACAGATCTGAGCACCCTGTCGACCAGCCTGCTAACAAAGGTGCAGCATCTGGAAACCACGCAGTTCTCTTGACATGATTGTTAGCATGTAAAGGTTGCCATTGCACTGAACATTAAAACAAGGTCAAGTCTTTCTGTTAATCACCAGCGGGATCAGGGGCAGTGAAGGGATACCTTATTAGACTTAATATAGTGGCTATACAGTGGATCCTCGCAGATTCAGCATTCGCGACCCCGCACATTTGGGGATTTTTGAGCAAGACTGTTTTTATTTGTGCGGAAAAACAGCCATTTTGCGCTGAGAATCTCTAAAGTGGTCTTAGGCGAACTTCATCTTGCTGGAGCGGGTGTTTCTCATGAAGTCAATCGGCTTGACATCAGGAACCAATGGAAGTTTATCAACTCAAATGCCTACTTCACTCCCGGTGCAACCAAAAATAGCACGTGGAACACACCGACTATGCGGGTATCGAAATAGACACTTATATACTGCAAAACAACACTATTTTATGTTAATTTATGACCCGCAAGGCATGCTGGGAAGCCCTCATGCACTCGTTCCCAACAGGAAACCCAGCATGCAGCAATATAAATTAGCATTAGGGATGCTTCGATTGATCAACCAGTTTTCATTGAAAAACACGTTATCCGATCACATAAACCGATCAGCTCGTGTGCAGTGTAGTGTCTTGCTGTCATGTCTTGGCTAGTGTCCCCTTTCCCCTTTCCGTCACACTGCGCAGGGATGCGGCAGCAAACCCAACATGTCTGCTATGTGGAACTTATGTGCCGTTTGTGAGAGTGATATAAAGTTTGCATCCTGCAACACATGCCACTAAAAATATCTATTTCAGCACATGAAATAGCTTTCATTTCAAACGGCAAACACTTGACGGAGTATGGTGAGTGGCTCATGGTGCAGCATCAGTGGAACGGCAGCAAACACAACCAAAACGGTGGGCAAAACTCGCCCGTATGCGTGTGACAGTGGGAAGGCTGAGACAATAACTCGAAAAATGCTTGAATTAATAAGACTAGATGATCAGCCTTTCTCATCCTCTGTAAGTTTCACGGGTGAAAGGAGATGAAGGTGATTTCAGGGTTCCTTTTTTCAGATCATATAGCCAATAGCAGGGGTGTGGCCCCATGAAAAACAAATTCCCTTTTACTTTCAATAAATACCAATTTTTTGGTCCCTCTGGCAGCCAGGGGACTTTGGAATTGTCCTAACTTTCACCTCCTTATATGGCACCCCTGGCCAATAGCACTCATGAATAAATTAAAACATTTACAGTTAATCCGTGCGATCGATACTGATATCGGTATCTGCAATTTAAGTCAGGGATGATTGGTATCGGAATTGGCAGCATAAAACCGTGCTCGGAGCATGCCTAATTAGTATCCATAGAATAGTTTTGCATGTATATTAGTATGTAAGTGTTTATTTTAATACCCGCATACACTGTGTGGTGTAGTTACATTGTGTGTTGCATGTTTGAAGACTGCCCGTTGGTTTGTAGTAGTGTTGTTTTATTTTGGGGAAAATCTGCTAATGTGTGGTTAGAATCGCTATAATTAGGCCATTTATTAGTAGAGACCTCATCTTGTTTGCCCTACATTGGTAAAACTTGCACAGAAAGTCTGTGTTATGTGGTGTATCAGCAAGATACAGTATTTACACTCGTACTCACACATCACAAACCAACGGGAGCTTATCAGACTTCACTCGCAGTGAAACCAAAAATAACAGATGTGGAACACACGGTGTAACTCTATCACACGGACTATACCGGTATTGAAATAGATGCTTAGACACTAATATACATGCAACACAATACTATTTGATACCAAAGTATAAACCGCAAGGCATGCTGGGAAGCCCACATGCACACTTGCCCAACAAGAAATTACCCATGGGTGCAACTGGTGTTATGTACAGCAGTACCATAGACATCGCGTTGACATTTTTCATACGCATCTCGGTCACTTTGTTTTTTTGCATTCATGAGTGTTCTGTGTTCCGAGACCACCCGGGGATCCACTGTATAATCAACACGACTGAATTAGTCGCAATTTTGATTGTGTATCAATGCTGGAGTAACAAATATTTACTCATTTTGTTACATGTATTCTAAATGTGGATGTTTGCACTTTCCCTGCCAGGCATATCCTACCCAGTAGGCATCGTTCCACCTAGAACCAAATCCCCAGTGCCCGATTCATCCTCCATTGCCTCATACGTTACCTTAAGGAAGAGTAAAAAGCCCGACTCTAGAACGGTAAGTCAATAATATTAGACGTCCAAGTTTCCAGTTTCTTACGATATTTTCTATCCCCACAGCACAAAACAAATATACAGTATATTTTTCTCCTGTGAGCCTCCGCCGAACACTTGATGTTTTTTAATGGCCCTCTTAACTGCTTGTTGTGGTCCTCAAGCTGAACGTATAAAGCTTGTGTGCGGCAAGGACACCACTCACCACATGGCTCGGGTGTGACCAGTCCTCTCCAAAACAGCTTGTTACAAAATGAATAAGAAGCTTGGTTTATCCACTTTCCACCCACGCACACTATCAAATATACCAACTGTGTTATTAGTGTGCCACACTGCAGGGTGTGTCCTGTTTTTCAGTTGGTTTGTACTCGTCTATGTTTAACACAAATAAAGTCAAGCTCTTAATATAAATGGAGGTAGATCAAGTTTGGAAGTGTTGCATACATTTATCGAGCCACAATGGAAATTGCTTGGTTACGGCAGCTCAATTGCAGAAGAAGAGAAACACTCTTAAATGAAATGCAGTGCGATATGAATAAAATACAATAAAATAAAAGTAAGATAAGATGGGCGTATTTGGAAATAGTGTGTAGAAATGCAAGTAAATACAAGTAAATTTACACTTTATACAAGGTAGGGCAGACAGTACAGCACAATAATGTTACGAATTATGCTTTACAGACAGGTGAGGTATTGTAGAGCTGGATGGAGTGTGGAATGAACAAAGTCCTCTAGCGTTCACTGTGGGTACGGAACTGGAGGAGTCTGTTGTAATAATGACCTCCGCTGCCCCTCTATTGTCCGATGGAGTGGGTGGGTGGGGTTGTCCATGATGGAGAGCAGTTTGTCCGGTGTCCTCCTGTCTCTCACTGTTACAAACGCCTCCAACTGAGTGCCGATAACTTGTTCGACTTTCCGGATCAGTTTGTTCATCCGGTTTATGGCATTTTTTCTGGTGCTGCTCCGCCAACAAACCACAGCAAAGTACAGGGCACTGGCTCCCGCAGACTGGTAGAAGATCTCCAGCAGCTTGCTGCACACATTAAAGGACCCAAGCTTCCTCAGGAAGTAGAGTCCGCTCATGTGCTGCTTTTGTTCTAGTTAACTACATAGCCTGCAGTGGGAAGAGACTGCCTCTCAGAGTTCAGCTCAGGCCCTTGGGTACCAGCCCCTTGAACAATGTGGACAGTAGCTGCAGCGTCCTCGAGCGCTGGACTGAATCCACATTTAGCTGCTCCCTCTAGCGTGGCACCGTGCATGGAGTGAACAACTTTGCATTGTCAGCCTCGCATGCTCAGGCATTAAATGTCCCCACCCCCAGGTCTCTGAGTGCACCTGTGTGTGCCAACAGAAGCGTCCCAGTGCACAGCAGCCATTTATTCAGGTTGCCTCCAAAGCACTCATTCTGTTGTGCATGAGTGAACATTTAAGACACTTTAAGCACTGTTATTGTGGCATCTCTTTTGGTGGGTGCAAAAAAACACAGTATTTGGAATAAGTATTGAGGCACACATCAGTAAATGAAATGTCAATGTTTTGCGCTTTCGAATGTGCTCCTATTTAAATCAACTCATTCAATCCAAGCCATTTTTCAAAAGACAACCCCTTCAGTACCCGCCATTTTAGATGATTTTGACTGACTTTTCAAGGCACACAGATTATTGTGTTCTACGGCTATATAAACATGGAACCTACCAAAAAGAAAGAAAGATTAGACTCGCGTCTTTTTTTTTTAGCAATCAGCAGTAGAACATAGGTTAGGAAAATATAAGTTTCAGGAAAATATCGGTTACATCAGATACATTTCAAGCATAACTTTCACTTTGGCACATTTGTTTTGCTTTTGTGACAACTCAAATATCTAAACAACATTACCACAACGTAAACAATACAACAGAAGGGTCGTTTTACAATTTATTAACAAATATAACACGATGAACTATTTACAATTATCACATTCGGAACTACAGTAAACTGTGCATGTGCACGTGTGTGCATGCATTTAAAATTTCCCTACAATGCTCCACGCTTTTCCATTTCGTCCTTGCTGTCGAGTGTGTTTTTACATGCAAAAGATCCATGCCGAGCTGTTATGACATGCACTTCTGCCACCTTGTAGCCCTTTTACAGCTTAAAACTACTCTAAAGTTACCTCTTTTAGCGCGTAGTTGCATCATCACCTCTTTTTGTCTCTCTCGCAAAAAAACGTAAAAGACATATACTGTAAATACATCTTTGGGATCGGCCGTTCGGGTTTATAAAAACGTGTAAATACGTCTTTGGTATTGAATGAGTTAATGAAAATCTGTAAACACCAAGACTCGTGTGGGAGCTAGGTACAGCGAGCGCCGACGCAAGAATGGGAGCGATGCGCAGCACAAGAACGCAGTGCGTGCCTGCTGAGCCATACTGAGGAAAAATCACATCATTTATTAGTGAACTTACACTTCATTATGTCTCTAAAGCAGCAGTGCGCCAAAGAAAAGAAAACCATGGACGTGAATATGACCATCACAAAAACCTCAGAGGAGACATCATTCAGCATGATTGAATGTCAGAGCGGTCATGTGTCATGCTCATGGTTGTCTTGTGTGGCTAACAGGAGCGTCCACACAGCGCCGTGGAGCATCAGCTGTGCGCGCTTGAGAGCGGTCGGCCCAGGATGAGTGTGGAGGAGCAGCTCGAGAGGATTCGCCGCCACCAGCAGGGTGCCCTCAAGGAGAAGAAGAAAGGTCTCCGCATCCGGGGTATCAGTGAGGAGAACGCGCTGTCCCGTAGCAATTCTTTTACTAAAGAAAACCACTTGCGCAATGTGCAGGTATGGAAACAGATGTTATTCCCACATTGAAACTGAAACAATCCTGCACTCTTGTTGACACTCTCTCTGTGGATACCTTGCAGCAGTCCCAACTGAGGCGGCGGGATGAGGTGATGAGCACTGATATTCTGGAGTTGGAGGCCTCACTCAGGCAGCAGGAGGTGGTGAGGGAGCAGGAGACACCCGCAGAGGAGATAGCACGTCTCAAAGAAGCCTCCAACTCTTTTAATGTGGACCGAGAAGTACGGCTGAGTCATTCTCACGCCAGATGTTCAGACGTTGACAGTGAAAATGAACACAATGCTCTCTCCGCTTACAGCTGTCTGTTCCTGACAAAGTGCTGATACCTGAACGTTATGTGGAGTCCGACCCAGAGGAGGCACTGAGCCCTGAGCAGGAGGCTGACAAGCAGAGAAAAGTTGACCGCATCAAAGCTCTCATAGCCAAAAACAGGTGAACACATCACTGTACTCGCATCGCTGTGGAGAGGTGTGTGTAAGCCATTTGACATTCGATACGCTTCCTCTGTTAAAGCTGTTTTCCACACAATATTAGCAACAGTGGTTATTTACACACTGCCCAAAAAAATAAAGGGAACGCTAAAATAATACATCATAGATTTGAATGAGTGAAATATGCTTATTAAATACTTTGTTCTTTACACAATTGAATGCACTGACAACAAAATAACACAGAAATTATCAATTGAAATCAAATTTACAGTATTATTCTTATTATTATTAATGGGGGTGTCTTGCTGTCCACCCGTCTATTCCGTTTGCACGACAGCGTGTGAAATTGATTGTCAATCTGTGTTGCCTCCTAAGTGGACAGTTTGATTTCACAAAAGTGTGATTGACATTGTGATTGATTAAGTGTCCCCTTTATATTTTTTAGCAGTGTATATTACACTGTGGCCCACTTAAAGGAAAACTGCACTTTTTGGGGGAATTTTGCCCATCATCCACAATCCTTCTCTTTTCTGTAGGTTCTAAAGAAAAAAAAAATAGAGGCAGCTCATCAATGCACGTAATGGGACACACCTATTCGGCCTAGAAAGCCCGCTATTAAAACACTTCCAAAACGTTTATGTGGCTATAAAATAGCCATTTTAAGCATTTCAGAACTTGCTTTCTTGGCGCATTGATTTCACACAGCAACATAGACAGGAACGCTACGCTTCGCGTTAACAGTTCCAAACTCAAAAAGCAAAACATAGCAGCCGTGGCCGCAGCTCCGATCTGTAGCGTGGCCTGACGTGTTGCGAGCGAGCTAGTGTGTGGTGAAGCTCGTCTCTAGCCGGCTAGTAGCTAGCCAGCGTGGTGTGGCGAGGTGTCACTCTGCCAGCAAAGTAATCCTTAGCGTAATGATGTTATTAATCATTTGTCAGTGAAACATAAAGACATCGACATGTTGTGGGCTTTGCTCTCACAGTGGTACATGTAGGTCGTACATTTTACATGTATTATCACATATTTAGAAATTATTACTGACTTATGGTGAACGAGATATGTTTTCTACGGAAGAAGTGACCTATTTTACTAAGGATTATCAAGAGATGATTTAACTCATTTTGCTTAGGCCATTATTTTAATAGGGCGGCGATTTTTTTTTCAATTTTGGTTATGTTGCTACCTGCTTATGTTGACGTCAGTGACGACATCGACATAAACGAGTTCCAGTGTATGACTCAAAGCCTCTCTTTAGACGTGTTTTCTTCAGTGCATCAGTTTTGTAGTAGTTGTAAATTGAATCCATTCAACCCTGTGTGTCCCCCCCTCCTGTAGCATGCAGAATGTGATTCCCAATGTAGCTTTAAGCCCCGTGGAGACAGAAGAGGATGTCACCTTACAAGAAAAAGAGAAGATAATTAATATCTCTTACGAGCTAGCAGCAGAAGCCTCCAAACGCAGCAAGCTGGTTGCAGGTAAGCCGCACAGAGAGGAAAGAATTTATCGTATGTTTTACAACAGTCCCTAAATTTCTTCATGTGGATTTGCTTACTTCCGTATCCTGTTCTATTAACAAGCGAGCAGTAGACTTTCAAGCGTACGCTCACCCGTACGCCTCATTGGCTATAGAGTACATAGCGGTGTAAAAGTGCATTGCATCATACGTTTAGTTTAGTTTATTCACAGCATGCAAAAAGACAGGTACAGGAGGTCCTTGGTCACGACCGCTCTCCCATAAATTAATTACAAAACCTAATTTTGGTTTGTAAACAAGACGCTCACTCGAGAAGTGATTACAGTGTGGAAGGGTACATCATGAAAAGCTCAGCGACAATGTTGGCCACTCGTATGGTCCAACCGCTCGACCGTTGCAAGCGTCGTTAAGGTTGAAGATTACTGAATGAATGCTGGAGGGGTGATGGATCCCGTGCCCCTTTACAAGGAGATACGGGAAGAGAAGAGGAGGCTTTATATATATTTAGATGTCCTTCATCAATATCCTTATTAAATAGAAATCTGGCCTGCTTAACTGAAAAGAGAATAGATAGCGTTGCAGGGATGTCCAACTATTTGTCTTTTATTTATGACTGGCAACATTTCAGTTGTACACTACTTTATTTTCTAAGCACATTTCCACTCCAGCAGTGTGTCCATCGTTTTTATGCTATTTTTGTGCTCATTTGTCATTACATATAAAAGGCATAAAGTCTGAATTCAACAGTTATAATGAACTACTGAGAGTTGAAGCAAATATTCTTTGACCCTTTGACGAGCTGGTGCGAGAGGAGACCCCTGTCATGGTATCGCCATCACAAGGCTGGGCACACTGTGTTCGTGTTCATTAAACAACCGCACACAAATGGTGTTTGGAGGGCGAGGCGTCATTGGTATCATGACAACGAGAGCAAAATTGTCCAGTGAAACTTGGAAAAAGTTAGTACGTACCTGTGGGACAAAAACAAGCTCCAAACCGCATTGCTTGTTGCCGGTGACAGCAAGGCAAAACGTGTAAACAAAGATGCAAGAAAAGTCAAACAGCAGTAGGTTTGGTAAGGTAGTGATGAATCACACTGGCATCGATTGGCGCAGTCTGTGTCAAGCCGTCAAACTGAAGCCATTGAAGTTTTACTGACTAGTGTCGATTCTCGCTGCAATACGGGACAAAGTGCGCCCCTTGTCGGCTCAATACAGGTGCCAGCAACCCTACGTGACAGCACGCGTGTAGGGTTTGCAGCCACACGCCGCTCGTTTTTTGTGATCGGCTTTGAAATGCATTTATCAGCATATTCCGATCGCCTGATTTTTCCGGAAATCTGATTGACCGAAGCATCCCTAATCACAGCCTAGGAAAGGGACTCGTGTGCAACCTGCAGACCACCTCTGCTGAGGTCCTCCTTTCCATGTCTCACAAGCATAAGTTTGATATGCAAGTGCCACCATCGGCGCTAACCTTTGCACAGGGTTTGTAGTTGATGCAGAATAGCTGCTTTTCCATTCCGACACGCTGCCTGGACTTAAATGAGCACTTCAGCCCAGCATGACTGTGGTTCCTTTTCTCCATGACATCACAGCTGCCCACTTGAAAGCGTCTGCATGGCCGTGACTAACCGCTGTTTTCAGAGCTGGCGTCTGATCCACGGCTGATTAGCAGTCATGGCAGTAGATGTAAAAACAGAGATTTCAAATCAACAAGGGATGCAGATTAGAAACTAAACAGATACTCTCACTGTAACCGCTCATCAGTCACTAGTTTGAAGTACACGCATTTTTGAAATCCACATTGCTGTATTAAAAGTGGGGAAAGGAAGCCCGGATCAACGTGGCTGAAGTGTTGATGGAAAAGTGTCAACTGGAACCAGTTGGTCATCTCCCATCACAGACACATTATTTAAAGTATCTACAAGAACACTTGTTAAGTCATGGTTCACAAATCCAGTCCAGCCTCTGATCTAACAAGCCAATACTTTGGATCCTAGTAGGGGTGTAACGGTATGACCACGGTTCGCCACGCGCCTCGGTTTTAATGTCACGATTTGGTTCACTGTCCGTAGGGTATGGGAACAAAATGCAAAACGTAAAACTCCTTTGCTGCTGTTTAAACAGTAGGGATGCCATGTCATGTCATCGGTCAGTGTTGACGTTTTGATAATGATTTCGTCAGAACACAAAGCAACAAGTTCAGTATGTCCGCGGTTTGGAATTATTTCCAAGTGTCGCTTTTGGATTGTAAATATCTAATTTGCGTTGACTGCATTTGCCTGTTAGTTACGCGCGATATCGTACCAAAACAAGATGAATCAGACGAAAACCGCGGCGTCGGAAAACTCAGGTTTGCCACCACACGTACCGTGACACCCCTAGAACTGTAGCAAATACTTCTTCCATCCCCCCATGCCATCGACTGACATGACGTGCGTGTTGCATTTGCTGTGCCATGTTTTTGGGGTGTGCCGTTGTGTTCAACATGCTGCTCTGTTGTGTTTGCAGTGAAAAGCCCGTCGTCATCTTCCCCACCCCTTCCGCCGTCTCCTAACACCCCCCCTCTGCTCGCCGACGGGTCTCACTTCATGTGTGTGTAGTAGCACCAGTAAGGGCTTTCATCATCAACGTGTCTCCTCTCATGAAGCATGAGTGTTTTAGTGTTAGTTGCATGTGATGACATTGGAGCGCCATGGCATTTACTGTACATCCTCCTCATTTTGGAATCTTTGTCTCCTCAGCACAAGCGCTGGCTTCAGTAAAAACCTACACATGAAGGAAATAAGAGTGGGGACAGACCCAAGGACATCACCACCTTGTCTCCCAAGGTCGTAACCTGGCTTGTGCGTGATCACTGTGACATTTGAAGCACCATTTATGTTGCTACCACCAATAGCGTTTCCTTCTCTTTGGGCCCCCACACTGTTTTTTATTTGTATTTTCTCACCTTTCAAACAATTTTTACCTTCATTTTAAATTATTTATAACATTTAACAGCTTCTTTGATCTTTTAGTCGATTGATGTCATTATTTTAACATTTAACCATTTCATGTGGATACATCTGTCGCTTGGCACTTCTTTCATAACGGAGGCATGTCCCGCTTTGGGACTGCAGATGAATATGATCCTGTTTCTCGGTTGTAATTATTTCAAATGATGACACTTGCGTTGAATGTTCTGGCTTGAGTCGCTCTCGGCTTTGTTTGTGTTCATTGCTGAGAGATATATTTAAATTGAGAGATGCAAGATATATGTTTGACTCTATTTTCTAACATTTTTGTAGGCCTAGAACTAGACGACCATATTAGCACATGTAAAAAGCAATAACGAAAGAGTTGGTGAATCCGGGTTGCATTTTTGTCTGTGTACAAAGTGTAATTAAGAGGCTTACTATGTATATAACGTTCTTGCTGCAGCAGGATGGGAGCATGTATCCAACGTGTGGTTACATACTAAATATCATTTACAAATGTTATTATCCCATCTGTTTTATATCACGTTAAATAAATGTTTCTGCTCTGTAGGAAGTGGGCGTTTTTTGTTTTTGAAGTCATTATCTTGAATTTGTTTTGCAACTCAGCTCAAAGAATACGTAATAAAACAATTACACTGTACCATTGTTGTAAAAAATTGATATATAAATACTGTAGGTACAGTACACAATATACTTTAAAATAATGCAACTGCGCCCTCTGGTGGCCACCTAGCTACCAACAGGCTGCTCATACTTTCGATACTAGCCTGAGACCCAGAAAAAGAAATGAATAATTTATTAAATAATTAATACTTATTTTAATAAGCATATGCTGCAATCGTATTTATAGAGTGGACCCTTTATATGTTCTAATGGTTTGATGGGGATTTTAAAATGAAACTAATTATTTACACTGCAAATCAGTTTATAGCTCAACTTAGCTATATTTTTATATTCAATTTGTTACTGTTATGTTACTATTTGAAATTAAACCTGGCCGGAGAGGACAGAGAAAAAAAAACGTGGGAAAAAAAAAGCACCCAAGACACTTAAAATCAATAAATTTAATTAAATAAATTCCTACCTTTTAAAAAACTCAGACCTTTTATTCATTGGACAAACATGAAGAAATCACATATAACTGTAAAGTCCAGGATGTCCTGCAGATGGTATTCTTGTTAGAGCGTTAAGGCTTGCAGAGAACAAAATGCAAGTAATTGGAGCTACAACCGTGAGGGGTAAAATTCTTTCAAAATGGAGTGTGGCCTTTTAAAGAAGGTTACGCATCTGAACAGCACTGCTTCGGCGGGTGGATGCTCAACAAGCATAGCATGAAGTGACAGTAGCTCACGGTGCGTTTATATACCAAATCAATGTATCCGCCTCGTGCCGCCAATGTCCAATCACGGGGCAGCTTGTGTGACACCCCGCCCCTTTCACTTGACGCCTCTGCCTGTCTAATTTGCATAGCGAAAGCGTCGGCGCGGTATGGCTGCCACTGAAATGGCGGCACCCGTCACCGAGGTAAGTCCTTCGGTGCGTGTCGCGAACAGTGCTTCGGTTGAGAACGACACCGAGGTCGACCGCCAAACCCAGGCGGAAACGGGGGAAGCAGACGTCTGTGCGGTGCCGAAAATGGCGGAGGACGGTGAGGCGGCGGAGCAGGCCGCGAGCAAGGCGCCGGCTGTGGCGGTGACACCCGCTGCCCAAGATACCGAGATGCCTCCGGCAGAACCGCAGCTGAACTCGGGGGATAATAGCCGTGACACGCTGAAAGGAGCTAAAGAAGAGCCCGGGGAGGAGAGCCGCTGTTCGGGTATGGACTGCGACAAGACCAAAGCGAGTTGCGAAGACGACAAAGTGAACGGCGGCGATGGAGAGCTGGGGGAGAAGAGGCGACCCAGCCTGGAAATCTCATCATCGGACGGCGAACCGCTCAGCCGTATGGACTCCGAAGACAGGTAAGTTTGAAACCAGAGGTATCAGTTTGTCTTTACCGACACTGTCAATGGAGCGCTGAAGTGTTTGGGTTGTATCATAGTAGTATCCGAGTGCAAAGTAACACCACGAATGTGTAACAAAATTGGACCATCACCCCTTTAAGCAGCTTCCACGCTCCTGGGAATAACATAGTGACATCTGTGAGGTCACTGATGTTGGACATGAGAGGGGGGCCTGGCTTTTAATATTTATGCTCTCGGAAGTTAATGGCATCAGTAAAAACCCTTCCCCAAACTGTTCCCGCAAACTTGGGAGCAAAGTAGAACTCCGCCATCCAGGACCACCCGCGAATGGCATACAATAAGTAACTGAGACGCCCATAATGATGGAAATGTTAGACACACGGCTCGTTCCTCCCTCTCCGGGCCCTCCTGCTCGTGTGACGTTAATGTTCTCTAATTTCGGATCAACATCTGCAATAAAAGTTACAATTGTAGTCAATACTTTAGCGTTAGCGCCCAAACTATCTTATTCGCTCTTCAATTGCCATTTTTTGCGCACAATCCAATTCAATCCAATCCAATCCATGTTTAAGCCCTAGATATACAGTACCTCACACACTTATTACATGCATTTAAAGTATGAAATGCATCGTTGCTCACCACTAATGTGTCAGTTTGACTTATTATTAGCCTTTGCCAGCATCTCAAAAACCTATTAATCAGGTAATGAGGCACAACTATGGTGCATTCAAGGACTATTGTAATATCATGTATTGATAAGCAATTACTGATATTGAGATGTGTTTTCTGTTCAAATAACTTTTCAGGGAAAAAAATGGACCATAAATCCAAAAATTTCCAAAAGCACTTAGTGTCTAAATTCCATCATGAGGGTTAGATTTTGGGCAACACGCTTCCAATACAGTAGTCCCTCACCACTTTTTTGCGGCTTCACTCTATCAGGGTGTTTTAAAAATATGACTAAATCATGCTGCTTCGTATTTGACTCATATGGCTTTTTAGTCCAAAAATATGCATATTGAAGTAAGTATATGCAAGTTGTATGTATGTTTTGCCTAAATGAATTATTTTCAAGCATAAAAATGGATAAATGAACCAAAATACAAATACAAGGCATTCAGAAGACGCATTCAAAGACGTTGTGATGATATGCAGTATTCTACACAGGTCACGAGGTGTCAGCAATGCAAGTGTAATGTTTCGTGAGACACACAAGCACCAGACCTGGTTGCCAGAACAGCTTTTATTGCAGGATTGAATGATCTCACAACAGGCTCAATGATCCCTAACGCAGGCTACTGTTGCAGCCGTAAACTCAACTCTGAACCCCTGATGTCACTTCCTGTCCACCTGCCATAGTGTATCTCATTCTGCTACCGTTAATGTTGGATGAACCGTGCACCGAACCCCTGCACATGTCATATCACTGAAGAGGTCTTGTTCTTGGGTAGCCTAATCCTTTGCTTTCCCTCCATGTCTCACTCTCTTCTTAGTATAAGCAGCACACTGATGGAGATGGAGAGCACGGTGTCAAGTGGCCGCTCGACCCCGGCTATGATGAACGGACAGAGCAGCGCCAGCTCCTCGGCTGCTAAGTCTGTGGCTTACTCTTGTTGCTGGGACCTTTGTCTTCAGTACTTCAACTCCAGTCCAGATCTTGCTGAGCATATCAGGGGCGTCCATGTGGATGGACAAAGAGGGGGGGTGAGTAAACATGATCTCTGTGGCAGTACCTGAAACTTCAAACCACCGATTTGCTCTGTCAAAATGATTTTACCCACAGAGAATAATGTCATTCATCCGTTACCCTACTGGAGATGTTTTAGCCAGTTAACATGATGTTATAACATTTGCAGATTTGAGTTTGTCTTTAAAAAAAACAAAAAAAAAACAACTAAAAAAACGTGTGCAAACCCTTTCATCCATCTCCCTCGTGTGTCTTTCAGGTGTTTGTGTGTCGTTGGAAAGGTTGCAAGGTGTACAACACTCCCTCAACTAGTCAGAGTTGGCTCCAGAGACACATGCTGACCCACAGTGGCGACAAGCCCTTTAAGGTGAAACCAATAACCTTCTCAAAGTTATTCAGCACCCATACACTCGTTCCTCTCCACATCGAATTTTGCAGCTTCGCTCAAGAACATATTAATTAATGCATTAAATACCAAAGACGTGGTTATACGTTTTTATAAACCTGAATGCCTTTTACGTTTTTTTTGCGCAAAAGGCAAAAAGAGGTGATGACGCAACAGCAGTTTGAAGCCATAGAAATGGCCACAAGTTGGCAGAAGTACATTTTATAAGAGCTCGGCATGGATTGTTTGCATGTAAAAAAACACTCGACAGTGCAAGAGCGTGGAGGAGTGTGCCGTGCGGAACCTTATGCATTGTAGGGACATTTTAATGCATGCACACGCACACACGTGCACTCGCGTGCACACACATGCGCACACACTATTCAGTTCTAATGTGAAAATTGCAAATAGTTCATGGTGTTATATTTGGAAATAAATTTTATTTTGATGGAAAACAAACCTTTTTTGTGTTGTTTATGTTGATATAGTTTTTATTTAGATATTTGAGTCATCACAAAAGCAAAAAAATTGTGTCGAAGTGAAAGTTATTCTTGAAATGCATCTTCACCGACAGCTGCTTTCTCCCCCTTTTAGTCGTGAACTGATATTTTCCTGAAACTTACCTGTGTTCTACTGCTATTTACTAATGAATAGGAAAAAGGTGGAAGCAAACTTGTGTTTTTCTGATGAAAGACGGGACCTTAATCTTTCTTTTGGTAGGTTCCATATTTATATAGCCATAGAACACAATATTCTGTATGCCTTGAGAAATCAGTCAAAATCGCCTAAAATGGCCGCTATTGAAGGGCTTGTCTTTTGAAAAATGGCATAGATTGAATGATGACAATAATAATGATAATAATAATAATAATAATAATAATAATAATAATAATACTATATTGTGCTGTTTCATGGTTGGATACAGCCTACTTTTAGTAAAAAAAAATGCATATTAAAGCAACTTTTTACATATTTTTTTGCCTAAATTAAGCACTGTCAAGCATAAAAAAGGCTAAATGCACTAAAATACACATATACCGGTGTATATTTATATTATTGGTGCTGTGTACTAGTCAACACCGGTCACTAGGTGTCAGTGGTGCCACAACAGGCACAATAATAACATAATCATCCTCATAATGATAATCATCATGATAACGTAGCAACTGCTGTGGCCCTAATCCACTTAGCCCTATAGGGGTGTTATTTTATATCCAATAGTGTTAATAAACGGATTTAGAAGGTCATAAGCAGGTTTTCTGTGCTCTCACTACAAAATATTCCATTTATAAACAAGGAAAACAACTTCATGAAAACTAATTGAACAAGGTCACATCTGGAACCAATTACCCGTGATAAATGAGAGATGACTGTACATGTGATTTAAAACGCGGCTTGAATACATTTGAGTCTTGTCTGTGCTTCATCCATGATCAACAGACATCATTCAACACGAATGATGTTGATGACCTGTGTTTTATATGTAACGGTGCAGTAAATACTCACAACCTTGTCTTGCTCTCTGCCGCAGTGTGTGGTTGGTGGCTGCAATGCAAGTTTCGCTTCACAGGGAGGGCTGGCTCGCCACGTTCCCAGTCACTTCAGCCAACAGAGCTCTTCCAAAATGTCCAGCCAAGCCAAACTCAAGGAGGAGTCACCCTCCAAGGCGGGCCTCAACAAGAGGAAGAAACTCAAAAACAAACGCAGGTGCTCCCTACGTACGTAAACTAAAAGCCACACTAATGTTCTACACAATGCACACACACACCTTTCATTGGCCTGTTTTTACTCTTGCTTGCTCTTTCCAGTTTATGCTGACAACCCATCTATGTGGACCCATCAAGTCCTGGTCCACCGTGTTCTTCTTAATACGAAAAAGTGCCCTTTTATGCATGTGGGGCAGGGGTGGCCAACCAGTCAGAGATCAAGAGCCTCGTTTTTTATTGTGTTACTGCAAAGAGCCACATCATACACGTGAACATCATTCCCTCCTCACACACATACCTTTGCTCAGCCAGATTTATGTTACTGCGAAATTCAGTCCCTTTTCGGAAATTCCAGGTCGATGTTGGCGTGGCGTGATCTGAAGTGTGGCTTTGAAATGCAATAAAGATGCCTGACACAAAAGGCCGAGCGGCTAGCCGTTGCGCTCTACAAAAAAATATGAGCTCTCCCACTCTGGTAAACACGTCCTGTGTTCATCCACACGTTTTCGTTTAACTGTGCATTTTTTGAGAGCGAATTTGACAGATTATTTTCCCGAAAGGTCGCGATCCGACTGGGAAACTTCAAGCTATGTTCATTCAATGGGCTTGCCAGCGCTAATACTGTGATTAACTGAAGCAAAGCTCAAACTACTGTGATGAACTCAAGCAGAGCGTGCATGCAAATACCGTAACGAACTAAACTTCGATAAGCTTTAATGCCTTCAACGGGCAAAGAGCCGCATGGGACTCGAGATCCTCGGGTTCGCCACCACTGATGTGGGGTATACAAGTAGTTTCATCCACAATGTAGTAGCAGCTAGGCATAATGTAGCGGGGTTCGAGGTGGTCAATGAAATGTTTAAACCCAACATTACTCACCACTGACAGGGGCTCGCTCGTTTCTGTTAAAGCTAATGACTTTTTGCCGCGTGATGAGGCTCCATATTCTCAATGAGGTTGGTAGAATTAAACTTTCCAGTTCTGCGCCACCACGGGAAACTTGTGCATGACAAGTACTGCACTCGGCTGCACCGGCTGACAACATTCCCGTTCCTTGCTACTTTGTTAGCAAGCCAGCAAACACAGTTGTTGTGATCACATGGGCTTGGGTTGCTGGCGGATAGGTGCGCTGGCGCGGAGTCTGGAATCGACTGCTTGTATCAGAGTGCCAATATCAGAGGTTTGAGATGCAGGCTGATAAAATCCGGAAATGATCTCCTTGCTGATATCGGCCTGATAGCAATACCGAATTGGGACATCCCGAGTTGTACTGTAGTATCATTAACGTCATCATTATCACTAAGCTGTGTGCAGCCACAGCAGCAACATAACTGCTGTCTAGTTGCACTAAAGTAAGTTTATAAAATATCATACAAAACAAGAATCTAAATAAAATGATGCACAAATGGAGGAACATCATGTTAACAAGCTGCTGTAGGGTCAACAATCCATTCTTGTCACCTTGTAACATTGGCAACCACTTATGTCAACTTGAGTCAGCCAATCTGAGGAGCGTGGACACTGCTCACAAGTAGGAATACTCGATATAAATGTTTTACAATAGAAACGATATAAATCGGTGGAGATTTCAATTCTACCTCTCTGTTGCGGTAATGCATGTTGATGCCGTGCCTGGTACAATTGTGACACATCGTGGCGACCGAGACTGATGCTCTTTTTAAACTTTAGTGCCAACCTTAACACCCAAACGTCTGTTTCTTTGACCTCACTGTCTGTCCACCCCACCAGCGAGGCCCCATGACTTCTTTGATGCTCAAACCATGGATGCCATCCGTCACCGAGCCATCTGTCTCAACCTTGCTACTCACATTGAAAGCGTGGGCAATGGCCACAGTGTGGTCTTCAACAGCACGGTGAGTCTCTCGCCTTCAGCAAATGCTGATTCATCGTGTCGCGCTTGTCTGTTTAAAACCATTTAAGACCCATTTGGTATATGAGGGAGAATGAAGCCACGCATGCTTCTACTGTATGTAGTTTAGAAATAAGTTTGAACATCACTCCCTCACTTTATTGGGGTTATAAAAAAAAAACCCACTACTGAGTAAGTGATGGCTGTTTTGTAGTTTGACTATGGCCTATTATTGGTCAAACAAGTTGAACGACACGTCATATGGAGTATTCTACACTGGTCACTAAGCGTAATGTTCCATTGATGAGACATTACCTTACATTACATTACCTTAACTTGCACTACATGAAGTCAGCCATGGATGCAGAGCCCGACATGAAATAGTGAAAAAAGTTCTCCTCCCATTCTGTGTGGACATGGTACCCTTTTGGCTTCTTCTTTTCTCCTTCTTCACCACTTATTTTTGAAGGCTAAGTAGTTAGCTCGATAGCCGGCTATTCTTAAAGCAGCGACCGTCTCATGTCCCTGCAGAGATTCGGTAGCCTGCGCATAAGAGTTGCACGAAGTGGTGGAAACAAAGGTAGCAGTAGTGCAGCAATGTCCATTATTTTGCAGATGTATGTATGTTTATGTCAAATACATGTCAGACTGGCTGGCCTGTATATCAGTCAAGTGGCAAACGTCATTGTGAGGATGGATGATAGTCTCATGTGTTTTTTTTTTTTTCATGCCATGCAATTGACCCACTATAGTTTCAAGTTACTACAACAATAAGGAACTTTCTCAATGCTAATTCGTGAGTTATAAAAAGTAATACAAGTTTAAAGGTGACTATAGGAGTGTTATTACATGTCTAGAGGGCTCTAATAATGTTACAAATGATATTTAGAAGGTCATAAACAGGTTTTCTTTTCTATTAAAATATTCAATTTTATTTATATTGAATTCACTTATCATGGTCGTGTCTGGAGCCAGTTAATCGCGATAAACAAGGGACGACTATTTCGCTGGATGAAGGCTGTGTGAGTGTGTATTTAAGAAAAATGACCGTAAAAGCCTGCAAGTCTGCTTAAACTGACTTATCAGTATAAATAGAGTAACACATTTAAACCCTCATCACCCAAGGCTTATGAAACTGTGACTTCATTTGCATTTTTCGGCTTCAAGGGTAATGTATTTATTATTGGTGGCCCAGTTGTGTTCTGATATCACAACAGAACATCAGTAGTTTAGCACCGGGGCCAAGCAAGAAATTCAGTCAATCTATCGAAGGACTTTTTATTATGCTGTGTTTCCATTTGTGCACTCTTAAGTCCTGTCATTGTGGTATTTTATTTTTGGTCAACAGAGGGCGTTCGAGTTTCACTTTTGCAAAAACATTAATTCATGTTGGTGTTTTTAATTTAAGACTGTGCACTTTAAGTGAACGTTTTTTGTTGAGTTTTTTGCCTCAAGGCTTGGTGTTGTTTTTCTCTAAATCAAGCTTCACAATAAAGACAATTGGATTGGATAGATGTGTATGCCACTTGTACCGTTCTTCACGCAGAGTGCAATATATTATTCATTAGTCTTACAAATACAGACGTAGAAAATTCATGCTTCATCACCATTCATGTATAAGAGTCCTCCAAATAGGCCAGGAGTGTCAAACACGGTTTCATTGAGGGCTACATCGCCGTTAGACCTGCCCTCAGAGGGACACTTGAAACTGTCACTATATGTGAATATAACCTTGTATTATTACACCATTGCCCTTGCATTTTATTGTTAGATTTTTACTAAGAAATTGATGGATACCTTGCTTTCAAATGAGAAGTGAAGTGAGAATGCCAAAGTGACGAGCAGACATTCAAGTCTTTATTTTTGATAGCAAAAAAATACTTGGAATCTCTTGTTGCATGCTCAGATAATATTAAAGTTTAGAAAAAGTGCACGCAGGACAATTTTTTTTTCTGTCAACATGAAAGAAGAAATACATTTACAAGGAAAAAGATGAAGTGCATTATTGACACACATTACTCCCAGGCTTGCGTAGGCCACATCTGGCCCCCAGGCCTTGAGTTTGACACCTGTGAAATGGGCAAGTTTTACTGTAAGTGTAACATTTTGATGGCTATATTTTTGCTATTTCTTGTAGTTCCACTGGAGCAGGGGGCTCAACCTTTTTTCTTGTGTGAGCTACTTTTACAAAAATTGAAATGGCGGAGAGCAACTCACTTTTGTAACATTTATTTTTGTAGCTTCTTCCAACCCGAACAAAATGAAGATGCTCATTTTTGTTATTGGTATCCACAGCTCACATTTTGTTTTAAAACAACAACAAAAAATGGCCATCTGCATTTTGCGTTTCAAAATTTCATTTCTTTCCAGTGCAGGGGCTGGAGCAAACTGCGGCTCTCGGGCCACATCGTGTCCGCCAAGCGTCTTAATCTTGCCCGCCGGGCGTTTTCCAAATTCCTTTCCTTTAACATCAAAGCTGTATCTGGCAACATGCCTTGCAGTGCTATTGTGGCACGCTTGAGTCATATAGGAAATCGTCAGATGCTATCAATAGCTTGATCCAAACAACACAACACACGTGACGCACAACGCAACATACCTACTGCACCATGTGTGCATACAAATAAATACCTATGCAAAATACCCATGCCAAAATTACACTAATATAGTCCTGCCGCAAGACATGCTGGGTAGCTTGTGGCACTCTCTCTCCCAACATTTTGCTGTGCATTTTTGCTTGATTGCAAAATATGTTGAGGTCATCAGGGATGTAAGCAAGGAGGGACGTGACATACTCTTGATAGCCAGTGTTTAAACGTTCATAGCTCATATTGTTGTTGCCGCTGGATTACCCAGCATGCCCTGCGGCACTGGTAAATAACAGTTTAGGTCACGTGTTATATTTACCGCTTAGCTGCTTATCACCCACGTAGTAGCAGTTGACTTATGTGCTGCGTTTACCTGCTGTGGATGTGTTTTCATTTCGTTGCACCGTGAGCGAGTATGTCGTTCTCTTTGGTGACCATGCACCGTAGATGGACGGCCTCTCGGCCAAATATTTTAACTCAATGTGGCCCGTGAGTTAAAAAGTTTGCCCACCCTTGTTCTCGTGTTTCTCACATGAACTAAAAACCTGAAAGACAACCAGGCTCGCGAGCACCACATGTGGTCGTTGGGGCCTACCTACGTTAGCGACCCCTGCACTAGAGGGTATTCCTCTTCAATACAAAAAAGACCTTTTAATAAAAAAATGCCTGTGCAGCATGTTGTCACATTCACGCACCACATACCTAAGACAGTTACTGCTATTACATTGCTAATTGATGGCATAAGGCTGAATTGTAGCCTTGAATGAATGCTATTTTGCATGTTGTTTATTTTTCCCCTCAATCAGTTAATTGATATAATTATACATTTTAATTGTGCTATGTTGCTGTTGCATGCCACTACTGGCTAACCTTGCAGAAACAATTAGCATGTTCATGAGATGTAAAATCCATGTTTACCCTCCAAGGGATCATTGGCAACAGTCTCCTGAGGTGCTTTTGATCTTGTAACGTACCATTGCATCTAATCGAGCTGGAGATATGAAGAGGAAAAACACACACACACGCATATAGCGACGTGTATATGCTGTATTAAAAAAAAAAAAAAAAAACAAGTTTGTGTTCCTTTTTTTGTGTTGTGTGGCAAATGTAGGATTGCCAGGACTGATCATTGGAATTAGGAATTTTAGATGATGTCATCTTCTACTTTGCATATTTGGCCATGATGCATGTCCATTTTTTTTTCTTAACCAGTGGCTAAAAAAGCATTTGTTTAAAGACACATCTTGGTGTTTATTATCAGTGTGACCATTGAAGCTTTTTCTTCATGTCTTTTATGTTTTGTTTTTGTTTTTTTTCCAACATGCCACAGGCCAATACAAAAAAACGACTTACAGTCCATAATTTTGGACACCCTGGTTTACGTATTTCACCAGGAAGGCCAAAGGTTACCGAATAACGGAAGCTTGACTCCATGCTCTGTTGTCTTAGCGCTTGTGGAGTTGTTGTGCACGCTTTCACAACGGGCACACACCGGGCTTGTAAGGTCCGCTCCCGCAACCAATACGTCAGCTTTCGTGACACCTTGTGTTTGACTATCGAATAAATACATGACGCAAGAAGCACTTATTGTCTTTCACTTTTAGTGCATAGCATGTGGGAATTTGGGGTTATGATGCACATTCATTCGTAGAGGCTCAAATTTATTTGTGGCAGGCTGTTGCATATAAATGAACACATGGAAAACACTGGTGGTGTTCTGCACTCTTGCTAATCTTGAGTATTTACAGCAAGATGAGAATGTCAAAGTAAAAATGTGAAGACAGAGCTTGGGGAGGCGCTTGAGGCTTTTGGTCACAAGCTTGGATGAAAGAAGACAGTTAGCGGTGGGAGAGTAACAAGATGGACGCTTTTAGAAAGAGGACAAGGAAAGGGGTTTAGGTGAATATCCGGGTCATGGAATTGGAAGGAGATCAGGCCAGTTGAGTATGTTCTCCTTCCCTCTAGCCCTCGAGAGTTGTGGGTGAGAAGGAGCACCACAGGCCCCAGTGGACTCCTCCAGGCTAGGGACGGAGCAGAGCTGTGGGGGTTCGGTGGAGTTTGGCCAGTGAGCCTGCTGACACGCTGGAGCAAGTCAGCCTTGTTTATGATGGGATATTTTTGTTATTGAGCCAATCTGCGTCATTCAGTGCTTGACCCCCTGACACAAGACAGGCACCCAGTTAGAACAGGCCTGCCCTCCCCCGGCTTTGGTTCTGCACTTTTCATGCCTGTTTTGGAGCCACTCTGATGTTCTTTTTACAGCACAGCCTCCCCTTTTCGCTACCTCCCTGCCTCCCTTTTCCTCCTTCTCTTGGGCCTCCAGTGCTTAGTTTGATTGACATGGTACAATGAAAGCAGTCACATCACAAATCACTTCATGCTGCTTCTTTTATCTTCACCTTTCCATACGTTACATACGCTTACCGTAAACCCCTACACCAGGGGTGTCTAAACCGAGGGAAGGATGCGGGGGCCACTTTGAGATTTTACGTTTTGGAAACCGATCCTATTATAAATTGTACGTATTTCCTGCCCAAATAAGGCATTTTCAAGCATGAAAATGGCTAAATGAACTAAAATACAAATGCAGTATAACCTTTAAGACCACCAACTAGTGACTGTAGTGTTCTACATTGGTCACTGGGTGTCAGTAATTGCATCTTTAAATGATCTCACAATAATCATAATAACAACAAGGGTTACTGTTGCAGCCATAGCCCACAACAGGCTAAAAATCAACTCTGAACCCCTGACGTCACTTCCTGTCCGCCATCGATTCTGCTCCCCTACATGGTGAACTGTCTTAAATGGCTTATTTTCTCTGACTATATCTATTATATTGGTAATATGAATGTAAAGGTGACTTTATGGGTGTTTATTTAATGTCTCAATGGCTCTAATAATGTCAAAAAACATCTAGAAGAATGTAAACAGGTTTTCTATGCCATAACTATGATAAAATTCCTAAAGAATGAATCCTACTTTGCAGAAATTCACTTATTGCGGTTGAGTCTGTAACCAATTAACCACAGTAAATGAGGGATTACTGTACTTTCTTAAGATTTGGACTTTGTAACTGCTATTTTTTCTATTTATGCTGTAACTCCACAAGCATTTTTTTTAAGTGATAGTTGAACATTTTATTCTAGTGTAAAAATAAGGTCATGAACAATAATACAGTGCAGTCTTAAATTTGACTACAGTCATAGAGAACCTGCTTATGACTTTCTAAATACAGTTTTTAACATTACTAGAGCCTTGTAAACATGGAATATCACACCTATAGTCACCTTTACACTCCTGTTAGTCGTTCCTTACATCGCATTGCGCAACTCTGATGCTGTAGGGACTCGAGACGACTGCTAGCTGGCAAACTAGATAGACACTTCAATCTCCAAGAGAAATGCGCATTTACAGCAGCTCTGCACATATGTCATAATAAACTTAATGTAAAAACAAAGCAAGATAGGAGAGATAAGAAAAATAAAAAAAATTGAATAAGAATAAATAAATATGGAACAGATGCATAATAAGGTAATAAGTCCAGTCCCGTGTGTGCATTTTATTGTTACCCCTCTGTTGTGTTGAAAAGTCGCATGGCGTGAGGGAGGAATGATGATCTGCTTAGTCTTTCAGTGGCGTAGGACAGCTAACAAGCTAGTGAGCTAACCAGTTTACCTCAAATTAATTTCTTCTAAACTTAAGAAGCCAAAAACATACCACTTCCACACGGAATAGGAGGAGAACTTTTCTTCCTGGCTGACTTGATGCAGTGTTAAGGTAATGTAGTGCAAGTGTAAGGTAATAGCTCATGAATGTTTAGTTTCATTACTGCCACCCAGTGACCCGAACCCCACATATCACTTGTATTTCAATATCCATCTACTTTCTATGCTGTTTATCCTCACTAGGGTCGCGGGGGTATGCTGGAGCCTATCCCAGCTGGCTTTGGGTGTAAATCGCATGGCACATACCGTATAGACAAACAACCATTCACACTCACATTCATACCTATGGACAATTTAGAGTTGCCAATTAATTAAACATTCCAATGTTTTTGGAATTTTGGAGGAAACCAGAGTACCCGGAAAAAACCCGTGCACGAGGAAAACATGCAAACGCCACACTGCGATGCTCAAGCCGAGAATCGAGCCTGTCTTCCCGATCTCCTGACTATGTGGCCAACATGCTAACCACTCGGCCACCGTGCAGTCACATATTCCATTATGTCATGACTAATAACAAACTATAGTTACCACGAAACAGTGAACATCAATTCATGAATTAATTTCTGAAAAAAAAACACGATATAGCGAGGGAGCGATAATCTAAC
Organism: Dunckerocampus dactyliophorus; assembly: GCF_027744805.1. Lineage (NCBI taxonomy): Eukaryota > Metazoa > Chordata > Actinopteri > Syngnathiformes > Syngnathidae > Dunckerocampus > Dunckerocampus dactyliophorus. Next base: position 2,415,175 of record NC_072823.1, read on the forward strand.
CGCAATATCGCGAAGGACGACTATAAACTACAGTGCTGATGTGAGTAATTCCTGTTTTTACATTGTCACACAAATTACCCACCTTTTTAATAAAACCCTGTGAAAGCAGCATTGCTGTACATTGTGACAAAGTACCTTGACAATAAGATGGTCAGTTCGTCTGTTGTCTCCGGGGCACTCGTCTGTGTGCTCTCCATTCGTTTTTCTCTTATAAAATATGTGCTTATGATGTAAAACTTTACACTGCAACTGCATGAGTGAAATACTCTCTGTCCAAACGTTTGGGGAAAAATAAAGAGAAGAATTTGGGGGGTGAAAAGTGACAAGTTGAACTCAGATTGTGAGTGGAGGTCTTTTTCCTTGCTGTCCTCCATTTGTCCTCCATGATCTCCTCAAACCAGTTTCCATCCCTGCCGCAGCCAGTCTCTTGAGTAACAAAAATAATTTCAGATATGCAAGTGCGTAAGAACTTGTGAGCTCATTCGCCGTCCCAAAAATAGACATTCCTAACATAAAAGAGCCAATTGACGCATGAGGTTATATCTGTGGCTATTTTTGATACTCCAGGTTATTTTTCCAGCTTTCTCTCTTCCTACCAACAATATTTGTGTGAATTCCGGACCAGTTTTACTGTAAACTGAGACAGCAGGATAGCTGGAATGATGTTATGCAAAGAAAAGACCAGTGAGCCAGAAAACCTGTGTCTCAACTGTATTTTCACAAGCAGAAAGTTGCTGTCATAGGGAATTGTGTATGATCATGCAACTTATGATTCCAACACTGTAACAGAGACTATTGGAAAATGAATGCAGTTACAGCATCTCACATGTCAGCAACCATTTTATGATATCTTCTGAAGGGGCAATACTATAGAAGTAGATGAAACTTAAGAATAGTACAGTGTTCCCTCATTTATCGCGAGCGATAGGTTCCCAAAATAAGTGAAATCTGCGATGGCACCAACTTACTGTAATTCTTTTTACAATTATTATATACCGTAAAGCACCGTGTATAAACCACACTTTTTTTCCACTGGTAAGAAGCAAAAAATCGGGGTGCGGTTTATACATGATGACAGGTCTGTGACCAGACGCAGAAATTGACAAAAAGCCCATTTTAGAATAGCCGTCTGTGGGTCAGACAGTTGGTTTGACTTTAGCGCCCTCTGCTGTACAGTTGCTAAAAATGCTTGTGTATGCAATTTATTTGTAACCACTCTGACGGCTGTCTGTATTTTCACACAGTGAAACGATCTCTATATACACTGAAGCTAACCCAAGCTTCCATTAAAACATTGCAGTTGTAAAATACAATACAACGTTGGAGTTTATTCAAATACACACTGAAGCAATGCAATAAAATAATAGAGAAAAAGAGAAGCAGTGAAATATAAGATATCAAAACATCTCTGAAAATTGCAAATTTCTTTATTTTGATTTTTTATTATTATTATTATTATAATTGATCTGTGCCTAGCCATAATATTAAAGATCTAGATGCCGAAGTTCAGATTTCTCCTTTATTCTTCTTTTTGAAATTGCTTAGTACCTTTACGCATGTTGATTTGAGATGAAAGAGTTGGCAAGCATTTATGAAATTTTTTTTTTTTTTTTTCCCTGCCGTGAGCCTGAAAATGGGGGTGCGGTTAATACACGGGTGCGGTTTATACACGGTGCTTTACGGTATGTTTTAAGGCTGTAAAACCCCTCACCATACATTTTTGTCAGACGTGCATTAACAGTTTCTCACATTTCTGTCTTGTTTAAACACTCTCAAAGTTCACATTTCCTTTGAATTTTAATAATCAACCTGCTAGGTTGGACACAAAAAAGTATTAATTGACTCGCATATTTCACTTCGCTGACCATGTCTCGTCCTGGCGCCGTTTGGCTGTAGCATTTTTATATCCTTGTTAAAACATATTTCTCCTGTCGTAGTATTTTACTCCTCCCCGTCGTCCTCTATGAACCGAAGATTCATTTACAGTATTCCGTAATGGCGCCCTACAACCGCGTGACTTCTGCCTTCCTACAGCATGTCCAGAAGTCCAGCTTTTTGTGTGATGGCTGGCTAATGAACAGAATAAGATTTTCATTGCATGGTATAACTGCTGTTTTACTATGCACATGACAATAAAACTCTCTTGATTCTTGATTCCTCTGCCTTTTGGGTGCAGAACGTTTCATCGACATAGTCTGTTTTTGAGAAAACGTGCAAATATACAGAGTTCAGAGTCACACTGCTGTTGTATGATCGCTAGTAAACAACAGGAAACACGGCAGTGTTGCATGAAGGAGATTGACACCGGTTGACAATTGATTGACAATTCTTCCGGTCGGCTGATTGGGCATCAAAACTAGTAATCAAAATTTAAAAAAATTGAACTTACCAGGAGAATTGGAATGTTAGTCCCGGTTCTCATCGATGCTCGAGACTTGATGCCCAACTGGTTGAACTGGTTGCCAGCTATTTAGACAATAATGGTTGTATATTTTTTTACCCCCCAGTGATTAGTAAACATGTACTACTATACAAGCCGTACACTGACTACTCTAAAGTATAACCAAGTTTCATCTTCTAGTATTGTTCCTTGATAATAAAAATGGTTCCCTTTTGTGATATACTGTAGGTTCCCCAGGCTGGCAAGGTTAATACCTCAACATCCCCAGCCAGACTGTTGCTTGCTGCATTCATGTATCACCTCTGAGCCATCTACATGTTCATATTTCTCCACAAGAATCAGTAGGCAATGGAGGCTGGAATGTGATGACCCGTATCTGTTCTGCTGCTTTACTTTCTTTTGTTTAAATTAGGCCTTTAATGTTTTAATTTACATTAAAATTCGTATGGAACAAAATGATAATGAAACAGTAATTCAATAGAATTTATTCAAATGCCTTGCAGTGCAACAGGGAAGAGGCTACATTGGAAATAGAAATGTACTGTAACTTTGTTTGTGCATGCATTATTAAGAGCCCTCACATTGCTTATTACAGTTAATGATCAGGCCGTGTATCACTTGGTGAGATGTTTGAATATGAAGCCTCATTAGGGGCATAAGGGGGCATGTCTTTGATGATGGTCCCAGTGGACCAGTGGGACTTCTGCAGTCATGCTGTTTGGATCACAGCTTGCTTTGAAATGTTCTATCAACTGTAATCTGAATAGGTTAAACTGTGTTTGTTTTTCTTGCTCACATTTGTCATGGATGATGCAGATGAGCGATTAATAGGCAAATTGTGTCTTTCCCAAATAACTGTGCCAGTGCAAATGACCTTGCAAAGAGCTGATGTTTTTGGGCCCTTTTTTATCTGTGTAGGTGCTAGCCAAGAGGAAAGAGGGCTCAGGAAAGGTGAAAGTCCTTTTACACTGGACGCCTGAAGACATGTGAGTACGCTCTACTTTGTGGTTCGTGAGGGAGCCTCTGAAAGCATCCCAGTGTCTGTGTTGTGTTTTGAGCCTTACTCAACTCTGCATTTCGATTAGCTTCTGAGAAAAGTTTGAGTGGGAATCACACAACAACTCAAAACAATATGATATTCCGATATTTTGCCAACAGTAACAGTATCGCAATACAGTGATAATTACACCATGTCAAACACCATGTTCGATATCCATGGAACTGAAGAAGAAAATTTGATATTTTTCCTTAGAGGAACCTTTCGTGTGGGCACTATGATATATTCCATATTAGCTGCTTTTGTGCAAATCCGTTGCTCCATGACTCCAGTCCTTGCTCACACTCGGGCATGTGCAGTTTGTTAGGCCAGAAATTAGCCAGGAATTATCCAGAAAAAACACAGATTTGGGGCAAGGAAAACGAAACAAAAAAGCTACTTAATCGGCCAAAAAAGTGACTAACTTTGCAACGGGAGCTGTGTAACTGTAATAGTTATGCATAGATTTTGGTACATAAGAGTTTATGTTCTTTTGTGAATGGTTATTAGCGGTGGCTCTATGATGATAATGTTCACTAACTGGCAGATCGTGGTCCGAGTTCAGACCCAGACATGGTCCTGGACCTATAGTCAAGAAATGATTTAGTGTTGTAGGTTTTGATGGGACACTTTTATTTTATTTTTAGGAAATCCACTGACTAATTGCTACTCTGCCAATTGAATTTGTGCATTCCAAGCACTAAACATTGCCACTCTAAATACAGACAGAGACGAAAGAGGAGAGAAGCGAAGCAAGTGACGTGGAAGAACGAGTGAGCGATATGGGGAAAGGAGGGAAACAAGTGATAGATATGGACAGAGACATGTGTGAGATTTACGGGGAAAGAAGAGAAAAGCTGATGGAGAGGACAGAGAGACGAGTGCCCTGGAGACAACAGAAGAATAAAATACGTGTGGCGCTCTTTAAGAAGAGAAAAGCGGACGGCGAAAATAGAGCTTTCAGAGCTGTTCAGTCCGAGCATTTGACTTGCATATGCGCCTAAAAATGGATTGTGCAAGTACAAAAAATAAAGAGAGCGCACGTGCGAGTACAGATTTCAACCCTTCCTAGGGCTCTATGATTTCCACATTAACGGAATCGTGGAAGTGACCAATAAAAACAGAATCTACTGTTAAACGTGGAATCTTGCTGAAATGTACATCATGTGAATGAAATGTCATCGTGAGGAGAAGGAACGTTTGTATGGGGAAGCGTTCACCCGGCGGACCGCTCAAATTTAGCAGACTCTGATCACGAACACGACTTCGCCCCCTCCCAAACCAAACTTGTGAATACTTTATGGTGGGCTGAAACACTGGCGAAGGTTGGCGAAAACACTTCAAAACGCCTCTCTTGGAAGCCAGTTTGGTCAAATTTAGTTTAGCAGCGCATGCTAGTGCTAGTTCTGTGTGTGTGTGTGTGTGTGTGTGTGTGTGTGTGTGTGTGTGTGTGTGTGTGTGACTCGGGTTACATGTGTTTCCACCCTGTTGTTTTTTAGTGCTTCTTTTTGTAAGCGAGCATTGTACGATGCCCGCTGATGTCGTGCAATTTCTGAGTGAAATAAGTACGAGAAGCACATTTATTCTTCTACCCACTTCATCTAAGACATCATCAACACACAACACACTTCCGGCCTTCAAAATAAGAGCACTGTTTGCCACATTCTGTCCAATTGTGTCCACAAAATAAGGGCGTCATCAAAAAATATGAAAAAAATGCTGAGAGAAAGTGTGTAATCTGGGATAATTGACAGCGTCAAGCCAGAGGAGATGGCAAGAGCTAGCGTTAGCGCCGGTATTGCTGACAGTGGTAGCAAAGTTCACAAGCGTGCCAGCCGACTTGACCATAGACATACTGTATATACGTAGGCGCCGCATCGAGTGTGTTTGCCCGCTGCTGTGATACGTCAATGTCGTGTCAATGTCGCCGCCATATTGAATGTGTCAAGGCTACGATGTAAACGAATAAAAGTAAATGTACTTACTTTTGTAAAACGCCTTTCTACAAGAAATTTCAGTCAATGCCTCTCGTTTATACATTCACACGTGCACTAATATACTTGGGAAACCGAGTAAAAGCATTTTTTTATTTTTTTTATTTGATCTTCTCAGATGGCTAAGATAAAAACTTTATTGATCCCACACAGGCGTAATATATATTACATCAGCTATAGAGCACAAAGTAGTGCTGAAAATATAGTAGTTTTAATGTGTAGTTTTAATGCAGTATCCTTATTTTTTGAAATAGCAAAATTGTTCTAAAGTAACAATACTCTTAAATGAGCACTGTTGTTTGGTTGGCTTATCCACTCATCTCTCAGTAGATAATTCATGTATTGTACTTTTTATATGGGAATAAATTTGTGTTTCTTGTGCCTTGATTTATCTTATTTTTGGTTATTTTTGTTGTATGTGCTCTATAGCTCCATCCATCCATTTTCTATACCTCTTCTCTTCATTAGTGTCACGGGGGTATGCTGGAGCCTATCCCAGCTGACTTCGGGTGACAGGCGGGGTACACCCTGGAGTGGTCGTGCTCTATAGCTAATGTAATGTAAATTACTTCTTTGTGGGATCAATAAAGTTCTTATCTTATCCATCTGAGAAGATCAAATACATTGTTTTTGGTGCCTAACTGTTTCCCAAGTATATTAGTGTGTGTGTGATGTATAAACAGGAGGCATTGACTTACATTAATTTGCAGAAAGGTGCTTTATGAAGTAAGTACATTTAATTGTATTCATTTACAGCTCAGCCTTGACACATCCTGTATGGCGGCGACGTTGACGTACGGCTCAGCGCTCGATGCGGCGTCTACGTATATATGTCTATGGATTGACTACAAAATGCTGTTGGATAAACATGTTGTGTGTATGAGTGCTGCAGTCACCCTTATTATGGCACTATGTTTACACAGTATGTACAGTATGAGTGCAAATGTGTGTCACTGTGTACGTTGTGTGCGTGTTAGTAAAATTGTGTTATATAAGAAATTTAGTCCTCATTTTTTTTCATTTAGGAGCATTTGTGCCCCGAGTGAAAAAGCTAAATGTACAGCAGTGGCTTTCAACCCAGAATGGACAGACTCATTCATGTTCATTCGTCCCTCTGGAAGCACAAAACCAGTTTGTCTTATATGCTCAAAGACCATGGCACTCATAAAAAGTGGCACTGTAAAACCCCACCACATTTTCTGAAACTGGAACTATTTGAATTTTAGCCAAATACCCATGTTCTAGAATATCTGCTTTTTGTGCGTTTGTGTAAAAGAAAATGATTTTGTGGTTGACACTTGTGTAACGCTTAGAGGCTATACATATGAGTAATTATCACTTAAATGTATCTTATGATTTTGAATGGTAGGACCATGGTCCTAAAATTCCTACCAGGTCATGAGCATTCGTGTTCCCAGCTTAGTTTCGCACAGCAGCCACAGCTCAGTGGAGGGGAACCTTGGTGCCAGCTCATTGACCAATTGGGCCGAAGGCCATGCAGGTCCAGTGCTGTACTTACGAACAGGGCGCATGTCATTGCACGTGAGCCTCACAGAATACTGTGATGCTCGGTTGGTTCGTTGCTTCACTACTGCACTCGCATTAAAGGTTTCGCCTGCGCAGCCTCTGAAGATGGTCATCGAGCAGACGGATGTGGACTGGAGAAATGTAGAACCAAGCAGAAAGATCACAATGATTGGAATGGAAAAAATGCCAGGAAGGTATATGAACCAGTAAAAAAAAAAAAATGTCAATGTGAGAAGAACAAATATGGTGCTGTGCCAAGAAGACCAGGTGATGCATCAATAAGTATATTGCTGCTGACAGCTTCTGCTCACGCTGTTCTGTAGCCAAACTCTTCTTGCGATGCTTCATCCTCCATTCTCAATCACTTTCTTTCCACCTCTGCATAATAAGACAGAAATAATGGAGAAGACCATGATATGGTTTGATGATGTGAAGTCTCAAATGAAATTCAACTCATGTTTGAGACTCCGAGATAGAGGAATGAAAGAATATGGAATAAGTATGTTTTGGTGGTCGTGGTAGTAGTAGTAAGAGATGGCAATGAGAGCTGTGGATAGAATGATGGCCGATTTAATAACCAAATGGTACGACCTTCAATGTCGAGGCCAGAATCAAGTGCTTTTAAATGTGTGTGCCTTCTTTTCTGAGCCACCAAAGCAATTTCTAGCATGATAATGTGGGCGGTCATGTTATTAATGCTGGTGTTAGCCTTTCAAATTGTGGCTGGCACTCATTAACTGTATTTGGATTAACAAGTAACTGAACGTTATGAACCACCGTGACCACTGGGACTGGACTGAGTAGAACGTGTAAAACATTTACAGGTTGATTTTTTTGCATTTTTTGTCCCTGCTGACACTGTAGCAGCTTTCTTTTGTGAAGTTGAGTCAGGTCAGGCTTCTGGGAATGATAGCCATTTTTGTAAATACTTATCTAATTCTCTGTTTTGGAGATGATTGTCTGTTTTGAATCAGCCTTGGTCGCATTCAGTGACCATTTGACCTTAAGTGTTTTTTTAAAAGATTTTAGTGTAGTATCCAATTCTTTGCATTCAGCAGCTCTTTATTTGCTCTGGCTGTGTGTTTTGGCTCTGGGTAATGTCCGTCTATACTACTCTCCACCTTTCAAATTGTTTTGCAGCATTTGGATAATTGTGAATATATATTTTTTGTGTTTTGAAAGGATTAGAACAGGGGTGTCAAACTCAATCGCACAGGGGGACAAAACTCAAAGCCTGCTTTTAAGTTGTGGGCTGAACAGGACAATACCCCTTTTCCACCACTTTCTTATTATGTGTGTACTTTCAACACTTGTATATTTCTGCATGTTGAAAGTATTAAAAACCTTCTTAAAACCTTCTTGTCCTTTTAACCAACATAATTGGTGAATGAAGCACATTCATATGCATCGTCAGTGCACACACACAGATGCGCGTTGGAAGTTGCCAACATAACAGGACATGCCCCAATAATCCAGGCTCAAAAAATAGTAGTTAGTATGGTCAGATTTTGAGAAAATGTCACATTAGCACTGACAAATAGCTAAGTAAGTGACCACCATACCTTTTTCCCACGTGCACGGTGCCAGTATTGGAACATACCAATATAATGGCATCCCAGCTGTGGTGCGTTTCAGGCTGGGACAAAATGCGTATGAAAGTTGGTGTATGTTTTTTTTTTTTTTTTTATATCTTTGTTTGCGAGTGTTCATTCCTGCTGGAAATTTCTACTTTCCAATAATCTCTGAGGCAGCGAATGATTCCTGACTGCTGATTAGATGCGCCAGGAAAAGGCAAGGGGAGACTGCTGCGGATAACAGCTTCCCGTCATCCTCTCAATGTCCGGGCAAAAGCTACGGGGCTTTATATCCATACAAACACATCAAAATCTGTGATATGTGTAACCCAGAAGACTTTGCAGATGCAGAATGGACGGATCACGTGTTTCCCAGCATGCTTCGCTATAGTTAAAATGAGCACTTTTGACTGGCTTAAGCCTCTTTGAGGTGACTATGAATATTTTCATCCATCCAGGTCATTGTATTATCAGGGCAGTGAATCGATGGCAACTGAACTGTTCAGGCTTGTTTTCTTTAAGGTGTTATTTTGTACAGACAGGGTGTAAGAGTTAAAGTGTAGTTAGGGTTAGTCGTGTTGAGTTAAATTATTGTTATTTTTCGTCTGAATCTGGCACCTTTAAAAAGAATGGTTTTGCAATTCGTGCTATCAGTGACGTCAGTGCACTGCCCCAATGAATGCGTTGCACAGACTTTAAATTAGCCGCACCACTCTATAAACAGCAGGGTTCAAAGTTTAAGAAAAAAGTTGCAGCTTACACACCGGAATTTACGGTATTTAAATTGTTGTAACAGGCTGTCCAGTCACATTATGATGGATAATTATCTTTCATAGATTGTTTCGCGTGAAATAGCGTTACTACTTACTTCGGCACTCTGCTGGGACCAGCTTCTTCTCTCTGCTTTGCACTGAGATGTCTTTTCAAATGACATTTGAATTCTGCAGTCATTCCGCTGGGTTCCAAAGAAAGCCTTTTAATATGCTTGCAATTTAATATACACTGCTGCTTTGTGTTGAAATTATTGCTCCTGTCATCTCTGCAAGCATCTAGACTTGGCGGCAGCCATCAATCCAGATTGTAACTGCGGGCCTCTCTGTGGCAAGCACCCCCAAAGAGACCTCACTCACAATTTACATTTCTGCCTCGCCAATAATAAAGACAAATACCATTCTCCTTTTGTCTTTATTTGGTTTTGTGTGAAGTGTGTAAAGGATTGAGTGATTGTCTTGGTTACAGTCACTGTGGCACATTTAGAATTGAACAAATGCATGTGAACATGTACATTTGAAGCACAGTTCACTGTTGACTGCATGTTTAAAACTTAGCTGGACCTCCTCTGTCATTTTGAAGTATGCTTTGCACAAGGACACTAAACCCAACATTAATGGTGCATTAAAGGGGAGCTGTTTCTTGTTGTGTCACTCCAGCTTCTCCAGTTTCTCTTTTATGTCTCTGCTCCAAAAAAACACACACACACACACACACACAACTATTACAACGGGTTATAAAACATGACTTTCTAAAGTGGAACAATAGCCCGTTTTCCACCAAACGTCCTAAAGTTCCTGGAACTAAAAGGTTCCCTTTGCTACTTCAAAGTTCAGGGTAATTTATTCAAATCAGGCTGATGACGTATGGGGGAATGGTGTGGTGCAGGGGTACTCACACATTTTCAGCCTGCGAGCTACTTTTAAAATGGCCAAGTCTCAGACATTAACCTTCTATTACACTCCTGATCAAAATTGTAAGACCAGTTGAAACATTTTTTGGATCGGTCTTTGATATTTTGTAGAACATATGAGAAAGTTGTCTTGTATTTTTGTTCTGACCATTTTTTGTGGAGTTTTGTGGAGTTTTTTTTTTTTTTTTTTTTTTTGAAGTTTTAGACAATGGTCCTGTCTTGCAATGTTAAAGAACCCCCAAAAAAATCCTGAATCCAGACGGTTATCTGGATCCTCCTCAAGACGGAATCAGTTCTTCCATATGCCATTTTCGACTTAATTCCTGAAAATTTCATACAAATCCATTCAGAACTTTTGAAGTTATTTTGAACGCAAACAGACAAGCAAACAGATAAACTCCGGCAAAAACATGACCTGCGCTTGGCGGAGGTAAAAATTGTGTAAGAAATTTATTGCAAAGAAGCATTAAAGTGAACTAGACTGTTCATCAGCTGATCAAAAGTTTAAGACCACAGACGGCCTTTAAAAGGCAAAATTTTGGCAATAATGTGGGTTCAATATCATATTCTGTCAGGTATTCACACACATGATCTATTGATGACAAAGGCAAAAAACCTTTCTCTGTTTGAATGCAGTCTGATTGTTGAGCTGCATAAGCAAGGCCTCTCACAGCGCGCCATTGCTGCTGAGGTTGGAAGCAGTAAGACAGTCATTTTAAACGTCTTCAAAGATACTGAGTGTGAGAGGGTTTTTTTTTTGTCTAACTACTCCCACATTTCTCAACCGTTACAAACTATTCCAACATCCAAATGTTCAACACATTAGTTTTCTAAAAATTCTCCCATTTTCCATAATTCAATATTTTTTGTGAGGTTTTTCCCATTGAAAATGAATGGACAATTTCAATGTCAAGTCCTATTGGTGGAAATTCATTTACATTTAACGTGACATGTAACATTCAGCTTGTTCAGTGCGCGGTAGCATGGCTCAGGTCACAGAGTGTTTGTCTCCCGACCTGATGGTTGCTGGTTTGATCCTCCGTTGGTAAATAGATTTCAACACATTTTTAGGATATTTCAACATTCATTCTACATTTCAATTCATCTTGAGCATTTCAGCATTCACATGCAATTTCATCAGAAATTGATTTATTTAGCTTTTTATTACATTTGCAAACATTTAAAAAATAAAAATAAACTTCCAGTCATCATGGCATGTACTATGTTGAATTTTGAGAAGGAAAAATTCATTTAATTTGGAATACAGCTGTAATATAACAAAATGTGGAAAAAGTGAAGCGCGAAGAACGCTGTCCTGGTGCATTGTACATCATCACATCAGCGTGTACATGCCCAGGAAAGAGCATTTTTCTCTTAAATGAAAATGGCTTATTTTCTTATCGCACACGGTTATACTGGCCTTTCCTTATCAATTAATAACAAAGTGTAAAACTGGAACGAAGACACCAGCTGAAGTGTTATGTTTGAGTCCGATTATGTTAGATGCACGATTAGAGACTGGGTTATTAATATTGAAATTATTTGCGTCATAGTAAATGCATCTGTTTCTCTGCTTTGATGTTGTTTGACTAGCTTGTAAAAATGCAAACGTACACAAAGAAGCCATAAAATAATTGGTTTGCATTCTATAAGCTCATTAGAATAGAATGTTTTACATGTACTGCATGTCTCCTGTCCTTTTCCTGACCTTGGTCAAACCCTTAATACATTTTTTTTACTTTTTCTTTTTTTCTCCTCCAGCAGGCTGAATGCACTGCATGTGAACTACCTTCACGCCATCTCAGCAAACGGACTGATTAAGCATGTGAATAAGCGATTTGGCAGGGTGTCAGCTTGCTTGGCTTTGTGTATGTGTGTGTGCGCGTCTGTCTGTCTGTCTCAGGGGGCTCCAGCGATGACGCACATAGTGACGAGGGGAATGCTGGGGGTGGAGGCGAGGGTGGTTGAGGAGGGAGGAGAGGCACAGTCGACTTGCTAAGCTCTTTGTTTCCATCTTCTGCAACCTGACTTGCCACGCGAGGGCTCGCACACTCCCTCCTTTTAAGGGGATCATGCTGACGTGGGTACAGTAAGGTGCAGCCGAGCACTGCAGCACATCATGTGCGTGTGTGCGTGGCTGTCACCGCCCTGTACCTCAGTCTGAAAGGTGAGGAAGAGGTACTTTTACATGTGCCTGATATGTCGAATCGCTCTCATAATGCATAACTGCATAACACTTGGTCTGTATGCATGCACTTTCAGCAGATTTACATTAGAGTGATACAGAGGTTTGTCCTCTTTGGGTTTATGTGTGCAATATGTGGCCTTGGTGCCAAAGGCTCTCTTTGTCCATCTCAGTCATGCTGGCCCAGTTATCATGACCTCCTCCTCATTACGGCTCATGTTCTCTGGATGTGTTTTTTTACAGTCTGCCTGACGTGTGGGTGAATGAAACCGAGCGATCTCAACTGAAGACGAAAGTGGTGCACTTATCCCAGTTGCCGCAGGACACTGCCATGCTGCTGGACCCAAACATATACAGGTGAGATTGTGTGTTGGGGTGATGATGCTATTAGCGTCACTCTAGATTTGCTTATATAAAGAGGGCAAACACATGTTTTCCATGTGATGACAAGCCTTAACATACTTTAAAATCAGTGAGTTAACATGCTAGTGAGGGCGGTGTGTGCTGTCTAAAACACCAGAGGGCACTCACGCTTGTTTGGTAGTGACAACACACTTTTGTTGCCTGTTACCCAACCTTGTCATCATGACTGTCACGCTTGCTTTAAATTGCCAAACTAAGCAAAAGGTTGACGTACTTTCATGCATTATTTTTATATTGTTCAATTGATGATTACAATTATACAGTGGTGTGAAAAAGTGTTTGCCCCCTTCCTGATTTCTTTTTTCTTGCATGTCACACTTAAATGTTTCAGATCATAAAACAAATTCAAATATCAGTCAATGACAACACAAAATGCAGTTTTTAAACAAAACCTTTTATTATTAAAGGAGAAAAAAAAATCCTACATGGCCCTGTGTGAAAAAGTGATTGCCCTCTAAACCTAATAACTGTTTGGGCCCCCCTTAGCAGCAACAACAACGACTGCAATCAAGAGTTTGTGATAACTTGCAATGAGTCTCTTACAACACTGTGAAGGAATCTTTGCAGAATTGTTGTCATTCAGCCACACTGGAGGGTTTTCCAGCATGAAGCGCCTTTTTAAGGTCATGCCACAGCATCTCAATAGGATTCAGGTCAGGACTTTGACTAGGCCACTCCAAAGTCTTCAGCCATTTTGACTTGGACTTGCTGGTGTGTTTTGGATCATTGTCCTGCTGCAGAACCCAAGTTGCTTTCAGCTTGAGGTCACCAACAGATGGCCGGACATTCTCCTTTGGGATTTTTTGGTAGACAGCAGAATTCATGGTTCCATTTATCATAGCAAGTCTTCCAGGTCCAAGAAGCAGCAAAACAGCCCCAGACCATCACACTGCCACCACCATATTTTACTGTTGGTATGATGTGCTTTTTTGAAATGTGCTGTTACTTTTACGCCAGATGTAATGGGGGGACAAACCTTCCAAAAAGTTCAACATTTGTCTCGTCAGACCACAGAGTATTTTCCCAAAGGTCTTGGGGATCATCAAAATGTTTTCTGGCAAAATTGAGACAAGCTTTAATGTTGTTTTTGTTCAACAGAATACCGAAGAAGCACACAAGCACAAAGGCTGACAGAATTTAATTTGACCTGAACGCGCCGTAACTGCAGTTGCTGCTGCTGGACTCTGGTTTCATAATTGAATATAATTGTCAGACCTCGGTAACTTTATGTCTGCGTTGTCCCACTCCATTAAATCCATTCAAACAAATGAGGTGGGTAATGCCTGTGTCAGTCAGTGTCTCAGTGGGATCATTAAACCGACATAGAAATGAATATGAACACAATGAGTTTGAAGTGGGTGTGCAGTTTAGCCATACGTAAACGTGGGCGCAAATTCACTTAACTCTGGAAATTGTTTGACATTTTTGCTTGTTCCGTAACATTTTGAGACAAAATAAGTGGACACACTGTATATTGTTTGGACAGTTACTGTACGATCCTATATTAAACTTCTTAAAAACAATTGTCATTCCAGAGCACTCCCACAGAAGAGACTGAAGCAGAGGTAAGCAGCACCCACTCAGCAGCACATCATTATTATTAGTTAGAAGTTGTTTAATCATATGGAAGGGTCAGGTATGGCAATATATGAAAATATTACAATCATAAACTGTGGTGTGTTAATAAAATGTTACCATTAAAAACTCCTAAAGTTGATGACGTGAGCTTAGCAGTTGTGACTCCATAATTATTCCAAATACAGTGGATCCTCGCACATTCGCACATACATACCTGTATATTTATTTTTTTATCTGAAAAATGGGCATTTTTTTTCCCACAGAAGGCTCATCTCTTTCACCCCAAGTAATAATAATCTATAAATATATAATACGTAATTATAAGGAATGTTTATGTCTTTATGCTTCATTGATGATATTTTTTTGATAGTGATGATAGTTTGTTCGGCGGTCCTTGAACACACCATCTTTGCTGTGTGACACAAAAGTGATATCTACACTACATCTACACTTTGACTTCCAATTCTATCGCTTTATGGATCATCTTACATGATCATTCAGTAGTGGTGGGTATCCATACATTTTGTACATGGAAATGTGTTCAATAAGTGTGTGATCCCTATTGAAGAGAGCTGAATCTAATCTAATCATTACAGCAGTTACATTTATTGCAAATGTTGATCGAAAAGTGGGGATCTACTGTATCGTTTTGCATGATCACATATGAGAGAACAAGTTAAATTACATTTTTGGCGTGCAAACGATACCACCAATCAATGTAAACAAAGTCCTATGTTGACAAGACTTTTTTTTTTATTGAAACAAAGTGTCGCTATCATGAAAAGCAGTGTTGTATGACAAATAGCTAAAAAATATAACAATATAAACAATGACTTCAACAGTTCACCAATGAATGCCTTTCAAATGTATGTGTACAGACATATTTCCTAACAAGAGATCTAATGTCTTACAAACACTCTTACATCACTAAAAGCATCTGTTGCTCTCTTTCTCTCACATGTGTGCACTCAGCCTGTAAGGAGTCGTCTCTGGACTTTTTCTATTCCTTGCTCTTAGAAGTTTTTTTTGCTTTTTTTCTTATTGGGATGGGACACTCGTCGTTGTCGTTCTCTGCTGAGGAGTAAAGTGGTGATACATTGAAGTGAAACCGACTTTTTTGGGAGTATTTCAGTTTGTCGCGTGTGGGACAGGAAACAATATGAACCCTTTTTTTCTTCATCAAGAACATGGAACTTGGATTTTTTTTTTACCAAAAAAAAACCAAACACCCCCACCCCCCCGGCAAAAATCTCCTGATACCTTATGGTGAAAAAACTGTTTGATGCAACCTTGTCTAAACAATAATTTCTAGTGTTTTGTGTCAATGACATATGCAAATTTGTAACTTATTTTTTTATAACAAAAACGATTGTCCATGTTGTGGATGTACAGTATGTCAGCATTTTCAATGGAATTACTGTGATAAGCTACAGACAGTTATATTGTTAATATGTTGTGTGTGTGTGTGAAACAAGTCCATACAGTATTATTTATACTCACAATAGGCAGTGGTTTTGATTGAGTGGTTTTAACCCGTGGGGAAGTATGTACACATGTTACAGAAGCAATAATTACGCTGATAGAAACTCCCGTGCAGCTCACATAAGCCCTCTCCGCATTAACATTTCCAGGAATTTATTTACCCGGGTAAAATTATTCTCTGTAATCTATGAGGTTTACATTTCCATCACACTTCAAAGATTCTGAAAATGTATTCAAATTTGGTCCCTGTAGACTCACCCTGCAACTAGGTACTTTCCAGGGAAAATGTGTGATCAGGAGCTTTTTTTTTTTTTTTATCCGGGTAAATTTGGTGGAAATGTGCCAGGATTTTTCCAAATTCCAGGTGGAGCCCTGCCGTGGTAAAGGGGCAATACGGTCGGCTGCATGACCGACAGGTCAGCACAGACACTCCAAACTGTGCCTCCCTGCTTGTATATTGTGTAAATCCTTCTTGTCATTACACTTACAAATCAGCCATCTAAGCACTTAAAATCCTTTTTAAGCTACTTTTGTTTTCTACTGTGTGTTGTACCATTTAAATGGGTGTTTGTGTTTGGAATAAAATAAGGCACAAGATACATGCTGACAAATGTAGGTTGTTTTTACAGATGAGAATGGGAGTGTAGAAGTGCCAGAAAGAAGCAATACTTCTGTTGTGGTCTCAGTGAGTTCCTCATGTTTACATTGGCAGGATTGGCTGCCTTATTTGGCATCCACTAGCCGAAAAAAGCTTTGGAGCCATGCTGTGGAGAAGCTAATGACTAGGCCAGCAGGCTGAATCTCTGTCGGCCTCAGCTGAAAACGGAGTTCACAGAAAGGTCCACTTGCTTGCTCTCTCAATTGGACTTCATTGAAATGTAGGGCTTATGGAGTTGATAATGAAACCTTCAGGTGTTGGACTTTCATTCAAGAAGGCAAGTTTTTTTGCTTATTGTGTCTACTGTATTTGATAATATGAGGTTAAAAGTGACTTTAGGGGTGTTATTTTAAGGCTCTAATAATGTGAAAGAACATTTTTAGAAATTCATGAGCAGGTTTTCTATGCCTTAACTACGAAAATATTAATATTAAATCCTACTTTGTGGAAATTCACCTATCAAACCAATTAAGTGGGATACACGAGGGACAATTGTATTATCTTTGCGTTTTAGGAAAACAAGATATACTACACACACATCAGCTCTGACTTTGGAAAACAGTGATTGACAGTGACCGCTAACTATTTGTGTTTGACTCATCTTCAAGATTCAAGAGAGTTTTGTCGTGCATAGTGAAACAGCAGTTATACCATGCAATGAAAATCTTATTCTGTTCATTCTCCCAAGAAAAGAAAGAAAACACAAGAAAGAATAAAAACATCTTGATTTGGTCCTATCCGAATACTCGATTAGTCAACTAAGGAAATCATGAATGAACTAAGAAAATAATTGTTAGTTGCAGCCCTAACATGAGCCGACTTACACCAAAACTGCACTTCACAGTCTAGGAACGGAACTCGTACGGAACCAGAGGACACCTGTACTCTGACTTGTTATGAACTGACACAGTTACTTGACTGCAGTATCCAATCACTCATTCTATACTCAAGTCACTGCAGACAGTTCCATTAATTATTCTTAGTCTTTTATATGCAACATCAGTGGCCTGGAAACCTTGAGTTTGGTGACTGTTATCGAAAATTACTTCACACTGAGTATGTCAAGGGAAGAGAATTGTAGCTGTTGGATATATTTACGTGTCTTCAAGATTCAAGAGAGTTTTATTGTCATGTGCATGGTAAAACAGCAGTTATACCATGCAATGAAAATCTTATTCTGTTCATTCTCCCACGAAAAGAAAGAAAACGCAAGAAAGAATAAGAACATAAGAAACATAAACACATAAACATACAGTATATACCAATGAATTGAATGTCTTGAATGTCTCCACTTCATTTGCACATCGTGTTTTTTGACATTTTGAATACTGAATTATTTCTGAGGATTTTGTGTACTTCAGCTCACAGAATGATTGCCAGAAGGAAGCATGCTTTTTAAGTTGGACAGCCACAATGCTCGCCAAATCCTAAACGTTGTGTGTGTCAACCCTGGAGGAGGACCCTGGGATACTTACATCGGTTTGCAAAAATCATAAGATGCATACTTTTCTCTTCTTCTTTTTCAAAGCAAAAAGAAGATGTGAACATTTTGTTTGTCTTATCTGAATTGTCATTTTGTTATTTTCATTCTTCCCTCTCTGAACTCTGTTTGGAAAATGGTGGATCTCTGAACTTCTATTGTCCTGCTACTAAACTTTGGAATCCATTCATTGCCCACAGATGAGACGTATTCACTCTCACCTGAGTATAGCTGTCTTTAGTGTCCCAACTGTAAAACAGCCACTCTCCATTCGTCACAGAGAGTGAGTCATCAAAACGTGGATGCTTTGCTTGAACACTCGACTAGTTTCTTAGGCACACATAATTTCTGTGAAAAAAATGAATCCTACAATAAAAACATTGTACCGGTGATGCATTATCATGTGACATAGCGTCCCAGGATGATACAGTGCGATCCAAAACTGAGCATTACTATCATAATCCTTGTTACATCTTTTTTACTGGCTCTCATTAGATTGTGGTCAGTGAAAGAGAAATTGTATGCACTGGTGCAGTATGTACACCATTGACTGACTCCAAATTGTTAGTGTGAAAATCTAAACTCATGAATTGGGAGTGTGTAGCAATTATATAACTCATCATTGTATCTGACCTGCCTGTATTAATGAGCTAATGTCAAGCTTTGCTATTCTTGCCCAAGACTCAATTGCTGCTCGTTCAGCACGCAGACTCAGCCACTGTGCCGGACGCCCCTTTAGCCATTTACCCAGCATCATGCTCTCCCTTTCCGTGTTTTTTTTTTTTTATTTTATTTTTTTCAGACCGTGCAATTGCAATGGGTTTTATTTACAGACGATATTTTGTCATCATCCAGATTGTGTCATCAGTGCTGTAACAAAGGCTAGTGCAGGGGAAACATGGCATTTCGGCTATGACTTCTGTCTGCTGTGTTCTCAAGATACAGCTTTTCTCCAAACAATACAAAGGTACTTTTAGTTGTATCAGGCATTAAAATGAACAAGAAACTGAGGAAACAAGGGTGGTCTATCGTTTTTTCCATGACTGTATGGACGTTAGATTGTAGTTAATCACTCAGTCAGCTAAATTGACATTTGTTTACATTCTCAAGACACGTGTCATAATTTCTATATTTCAAGGCAGTATTACTGGTTTAAGGAGACTTCGATTGAAGGAGGTGCGCCTGATTGCTGGCCAACATCAGTTTGGAAAATGCGCCTTGAATCTGGCTGCTGCACAGGAGGATTCACGAGGGTCAAGGGCCTATTGCAACATGGCTGTGCAGTGATGACAGATGTAGAAATACTTAGCTGGACCTGTTTTTTTTTTTGCATGTGTGTGTATGTCAGGCCCTCAGGAACAGTAATTAGTGAAGGCTTATTCACCATGGCCAGCATCAGCTTCTTGTTTACCTTGAGTGTCACAAAGCAAATACTCTATGCATTGTACTCCTTTCTCAGAAGGATGGAGGTCACCGTATGGGAAGAATGGGCTACTGCTGCTGCTGCTTCTGTTTAAACACTTTTGTAGCCTCAGGCAGACTGAAATGTACTTCAGTGTGTTTCTACTGTGGTGTGCAGCAAAAACGGCATGCGATGCAGATGGAGAGAACTGAGCTTTTTACGTTTTGAGTTTTATTGATCTGTTTTATCTCCATTTTACTGTGAGGTATCAGTGGAGTAAGCGAGTTTCTCTGCTGGCTGAACCGGACCCCTCTTTTCTCTGATGATTAGATACACTTATCCTTGACATGTAACTGGCCTGCTGTTCGCCGCCCAGCAGTTTGTAAGAATTTCTCCATGCTCATCTCTTTGGTCCTCATGTGATTATCTTCAGGAAAACAGCAGCAGTTGATCCTACATTTATGTGTTTGTGTCTTTCACAGAGAACCCAGAAAAACCACAACTGTGATTCACAAAGCACTCAGATAAATGCATTGCAACGACCTCACCACTGTCTGATGGGCTGTTGAATTACTTGTCGGACAGTGACAATTGCCTTTTAGGCACAGCAATGCAGTATGGCTGTTGATGCTACCGGACTTTGTCTCGTTCATAGCGACTTTTGAGGAGTGTATGGAAGGGGCTTAAAGCATGCCAGTCGGGATTTGATAGGTCCGTTTTTGTTCTCCTTCACTGCTGAACTAAAGCTGGGCCTGTCAAAATAAGTAGCAAATCAATTCACGGCACGAAAAATAAAACCGAACTGGATAATTTTGCCATCCTCACTGTTTTTACACGTGCATCCGTTTTTGTTTTCCTCCTCGCTCTCCGCCAATCAGGCTGGATGACAAGACGGTTCAGTCTGTGCATCTGTCTCAATACCTGGGCATGTTGGTTCTATAGCGGAATGAACAGAGCGAACCCTCCTGTAAGTCTTGCAGTCTCTTTGTCCCAGTAAGGAGAGGTGCGCCACGTGCTAGCGAGTGCACTACTTGCTAGCTGTGTGTCGTGTGCTACACCATCTGATAACTTACTTCATGCCTGTTGTGCATAAAACATGATCTGATGTCAATTTCATCCCGTGCATTTCAGGTGGTTGAGAAGAAGTCCCACATGATCAACACCATGATTGTTTACAAGTGAGCTCAGGGGAGGTGTGCAGCACACACCACAGTACAGAGCTTGCCTCATTGGATAGTTTTTATTTTTAATTATTGGTTATTATTGGAGCTAATTTTAATCTTATCGGCTTTATCCGTATGACGTCATAATTCACCATAGTCATAGTCAGGACAAAATTTAACATGCACGGATTTTGGAGACTCAAGTGGAATAAAGACTGCAGTGAAAGAGTTTCATTTTCCAAAATACTGTAGATGAGTACAAGATATAATATTGTCAGACTGCGTGTCCCAGTCAGATATCGTGCAAATGAAGCTTTTGGCCTGAGCTTGTTTGAGGCAGCTGACTCACCAGGTTTGTTTTTGGCTGCCTGCTCTGGTAAGATTAGCTAAGGTACTGGCGACCGGTTGTTGTAGCCGCATCTCTTACACACATGGACATGTCACGCTAAATCTGGTTTGGTTGCTCCCTCTTCTGCGAAACGTTCTCAATGACAGCTGCATTTCCATTTGTGACGAAAACTTGAAGTCTTTAGTTGAGGAAACAATGGTCCTACATGAGAAAGTGTTGTCGTATTACTTGTCAGTGTCGGTCATGTTCTCTTCAGCAGGATGCAACCAATGACATTAGGGATCACATTTAAATAGAACATGGCATGTCTTGACAGTGTCCAGTCCCCAGATGGATGCTGTTCCAAGCGTTGTGTCATTGCTGGCCAGGTTATGTAACCTTCACCTCAGCATGAAATGTTTGACATGTGCACATATCAGCGTTGAAAAAAGGCAAGATGACAAGCTGCCTCCTGTTCTCAGAGGGAGTGCAGGAGAACACTGATGATGAAGGCTGAGCCTTGGAGGAGGCGAGGGGAGCACCACGCGTGCAGAGGGACCTTTTGTAGCCTCTTGCCTCTCAGGGCTCCTTTGGCCTGTGGATAATTGATGAGTAGAGTGAATAAGAGATGCATTTGTGACTGTCAGCCAGCCTGATGGGGACAGACACAACTCAAGTTTGGCTCTCCTCATCTAGCTGATGATGACAATGATGAGGACAATGTCCGTGTTTCTTCCTCGTACTCTTGGGCCGGTGGAGCATCAACGCTGTCATCGACGCTCTACCTCTTTAAGAGGGCCACAGAGGGTTGGCCTTGACATGAAAAGGCCAGGAGAGGGTCAAGTGCAGAGTTAGTGTGTCGAGCAGGTGAAGAGTGTAGAGATTTAGGATGGTAATAGGAATCACAAAAGAAATAAAACTTAGTGTGTTAGAAAGAGTACAAACAATTTGACTGGACCAGGATATTGGTTGACCTCACCATCCCCCAGCATACATTCTTAAAACCTTCGCATTCCAGGATTTTTTGGTTATGACCCATAAAATAGTCATACCCACTGTAAAAGTAAGCTGTCATTGAACCATTTGGAGACGAGGAATGGCTACGGGCTCTTTAAAAGCAAGCAAAATGTTTATTTTATTCCCAGCTGTCAGAATGTGAGTTTCAAAACACTGAAAATGAAGGATTTTTACACAGGTTGGTCTGAAATTAAGATCAGGCGTTCCATTTGGAGACCCTTAGTCAAAGTCTTGATTAACCTCATAGAAACAAGGATGAAGACGACTGTGACACGAGACTTTTGCATCGCATCCGCGCATGTGAACTCTGTGGAACACATACACAGCGATGAACGCGCACTGATACGATGGGAGAGAAAGTAACGCAGAGCGATTGTGAGGTCATTTTTTTCCATGAGGCATTTTTGTGATGCAAATGTTTTCCTCTGTTGAACGCATGTTGTTTTGAGAAGCCAAACTCTTTACTTAAGTGTCCCCACCAACTAACCGGAACTGTGTTCCTCATCACCGAAATCTGACCAGAACTCAGCTCACGGGACAAAGTGGGGGAAAAGTCATAGTTGATGCACTACACTGCTGATGGGGATGTCATACAACTTCATGTCAAAAATCCAAACTATCCCTTTCAAATCCAAGGCACTGCTGGCACTGTTATTCCACTGGCAGAAGAGCGCTCTGCCTTTACTAATCATTGTTCCACCGCAGTCCAGGGGTTGTGACCCTTACTGTGCTTGTGGGCTTTCCTCTGAGATTGATGTGACATGTACATGTATGTGCGCAGATGAAAAATATTCATGATATACCTCTGTCAAGTAGGAGCCAGCAGCTTGGTGCAATACACCTTGGTTGCCTTCCAACAAAGCTGTACAGAAAAGAGAGTGGTCTCCATTGCTACAGTACACTGTTGGTTACATTTACATAATGTATGTCCATGAGTGTTAAAATAAAGTACAGGCAGTGCTCGGTTTAGGATGCTCCGTGTTACGACGTTTCATGGTTAGGAATGTGCTGGCATAAATGAATTAAAAACTTACGTTTGGTCTGTAGACACAAGACTTTGCCACACACGGGAATGCAGTGTGTGCATTTGCAGCCACAGTGAGGAAACTTTTTACACTTCATTGTCTCTCAAGGAACAGTGCAACAAAGAAAAGGAAAGTCATCACCGTGGAAGTGGAAATGAGCGTCGTAGAAGGCTCAGGCAGAGGAGACGCCACTCTTTTGGTCTCAATCGCTCGACCGTCACGACCATCATTTACTCATTCAATCCCAGCCGTTTTTTTTAAAGACAACCCCTTCAGTAGCGGCCATTTTAGACGATTTTGACTGATCTTTCAAGGCACACGGAATATTGTGTTCTATGGCTATGTAAACATGAAACCTACCAAATGAAAGATTAGACTCCCTCCTGTCTTTCATCAGAAAAAAAGTGTATTTGTATCGTTTTCAGTTCGTTAGTAATCAGCAGTGGAACATACAGTACAGTAGGTAAGTTTCAGGAAAATATCAGTTTGCCACTAGAAAAGGGAGAAAAGCAGCTTTGTGTTGATACATTTCAAACATAACTTTCACTTTGACACATATTTTGTGCTTTTGTGACAGCTCAAATATCTACACAAGTATACCAACATAAAAAAACACAAAAAATGGGTTGTTTTACATCAAAATAATTTATTTACAAATATAACATAAATGTAAAGATACGATTTTCACATTTGGAACTGAACAAAGTAATTTCCTGGGTCGCCTTTTTAATAACCATTCAGCTGTTGTGGAGACAATTTACATGTCAATGTATTCCCTCAGCGAGGGATTACCGACAGAAATTGGACATGTTAGAGATTTGATAGAAAGTGGTGTTGTACAAATGGCCCCTGAAGAAATCTCTTTTCTGTCCCTGACATGAATACTGATGCCAGGTTTTCAGCGTCCGTGGTTAACTGCTGCAAACATGTACAGTACACCGCCATGTGGCTAAGATGTTCTACGGGTTCAGGACGATACTTGGAGTCATCTTGTAAGGGCATTGCTAATTTTCATGCGATAAATGTGATTGAGATTTAATGTAATGTGATGATGTACTCTTTTTATTTTTCTACTAAAACCATGATTACCTTAAAATCATGCTGGCCACTAGAAAGAGTGTATCTGTCAACCTTCTAACACAGCGTTATTGGCCCACAGCACATCCTAATGTATATTTTTTAAGAAAAAAAAATTACCCAGAGCCCAAAGTTTCTCAAAAAAAGTCCGTAGGAGGACGTGGGTTGCTGAAGATTGGTAGAAAACAGTTATTTATTTTATTATTTTATTTCTGTTCAGCCACCATGTCTCCGTTGGTGTGTGGCAACAAACTCATTTCATTTTAACAAGCTTCATTTCCATCATTTGGAAAATGGAACAAAAGACGAAGACTCTTGTAAGTGTATTTTCAGAGGAAGAAAATGTACCACTGTTGGAGGGATGCCACGAAACACTCGGCTCACAAGACGACACGCTGCACCAGATTGGGTCTACGAGAACGAGATGAGTCGAGCTTTTCGCTTTACTTTTCAGAAAAGTACAATGAAAACATAAAAAACATATGACAAATTACAATATATGAATATAATTTCTACTACGCTACACTCTTTTGCACTCACTCTGTTCATGCCATTGTTCTATGGCACAAGTGCGCCGAGGTGCTGAAACCAATGCACAGAGTGAACTTTCTTCCTGCCGGTTTGGAGGCGAGAGATGAGGAAAGCAGACATGCATGCACATGGCAAAATATAGAAGCAGGCAAAATTATACAGTTAATTTTCATTTATTGTGTGATTTATTATCATACCAGGCCAAGTGGCCACGAGATCTTGCCGCATTTTTGTCCTTTTGTCCACATTTTGGCCTTCTGATTTGAATAAATATCCTGAACTTGAAGGTGCGGGGGAAACACAAACCACACATTATCCAGGATTCTTTTACCCGGGTTGAAAAACCCAACAATTCATCAAGTCCCGGCCCACTGTGTTTTTCTTACTACTAAAAAGCGCCTGTTTAAGTTGACGTAAAATGTGAGATCTAAGGGGTCATTTCTATGCAAATGGGTCAATTTATGTCGAGGTGTTGTCGTATTGTTAGCTTCATCATTATCACTAAGCAGCCTGAAACAACAGCAACATAACTACTGTCTCGTTTCTACTTACATTTTGGTATTATCCTGGGACCTTTTGAACTTTATGACTTCCCTCACAAAAATCAAATCTAACTACCAAAGGGATGCTTAAAGTCATGTGTTTACTTTTACGGAACCAGTCTGCTATTGTCTCAACACATCCCATTCACCCACAATGTGTCCGTCTGTGCGTTTCACAGTGAAATGGGGACACGCTACGGGAATACACTGCTTGTGGAGAGCGGTGCGCTCCCATTGAGAAAGTGAAGACTACCCTTTACGCAACCACTGGGACTCGGTGACTGACATTTCCGCTCATGCCATCACATGAGCCGTGCCATTTTGGTGCAGACGTGGACGACTGCCACCATGTGCTCCCACTGCTGTGACCACACAGGAAACTCCATGTCTGTTTGTGTTTTCCAGAGAAAGCCAGCAGAGGTAAAATCTTCCATGACCATCTATGGCGGTAAACTGCCCGCTGTCTTCTCGTGTTGGTGCATCGCTTTTAGATCGATCGATCGATCGATAGACAGATACTTTCTTAATCTCCAAGCGAAATTCACATTTCCATCAGCTCTACAAAAAATGTCATAATAAACTTAATCACTTAAAAATAAAACAAACAAGGCAAACTAGGAGAGATAAATAAGAAAACAGAATAAGAATAAATAAGTAAATACGGAACAGATACATAAGGTAATAGGTCCAGTCCTGTGCGTATATTTTATCACTCCCCCTCTGTTGTGTTGAAAAGGCGCATGGTGTGTGGAAGGAATGATCTGCTCAGTCTTAGAGCAGGGCAGTGATAGTAATCTGCCACTGAAACTGCTCTTCTGTCGGGAGATGATGCTGTATGTTGGACAATGCTGGTTGTCCATGATGGAGAGGAGCCTCCTCAGTGTCATTTGCTCTGTCAGGCTGTCCAGCTCAGTGCCAATGACAGAGCCTGCCTTCCTCACCAGTTTGTCCAGATGTGTGGCGTCCTTCTTGAGGCTGCTCCCCCAGCACACCACTGCACGCTCTGCTTGGAGTAATGTGTTATGCATAGAAGTTAAACTAGCTTTTGTTATTTTAAAAATGTATCGGTACTTGTTTTGTATATTTACTAGTTACCTTTTGAGTGTTAAGTTACTGTGTGATGATTTTAGCTTTCTTTGTAAGATGACACCGTGAGTCAGACCGTTGGATTGAGTAATGACTGCGATTTCCAATGGGTCGGCAAGGTCTCCATGAGTTTTGTCATAGTTCATGTTTGGCTCCTGTCAAATAAAGAGTCACCTTGTCCTCATGGACTCGTGCACGCGTGTCATTTTATGACGTGGACATGTGCGGCTTATAGTCCAGTGCACCTTATACACCGGAATTTACGGTAATCTTAATCATTTGGTTAAGAAAATGTTGACTTCCATTGCATAAAATCCTTGAAATTGTCACAGATGACCGAAGGAGAGCACAAATTGAGGCAATGTGTACTTCCGTAAACACACGGCACAAGCGTGTGACGTTGTGCTTTTTGTTGTCAAAAATGCTGTTTTTGTCACTTCCTGAAAAACCCAGAAAAAGAAGACAAATCCACGGAAGATGATGAAAAATAGCACCAGCTTCTGGATCTCGTGACCCATTTGTCAGAATTGGTCGTTAGAAGTAGCCAATAATGCGGATTCATACAGCAATGCCATTTTGACTCTGCTGTTGCGCCTGTCTTGTTTCCACATAGACATCAATATGGCAGCGTTAATGCCTCCATCGCTGGCTGGTCGGCGTTCGTGTGTAAAAGGATCCGCAGCCCTCCTCCTTTTTGTGTCTTTGGGGGGAAGGTGTGAGCTGGACATGCAGCAGGCAATACAACAAGGAGAGCTGTGGCTTTCAGCTGAGTCCAGCGTTTTTCCTCCTGGCTCCCTGATGGCTCCCAGATGTTCCGAAAAGCAGACACACACTCTGCCTCGAGCTTCGCTTCCCTTGTCTGCATTTACTGGTACTCATGACGTCTGTCCTTCTAATTTTTTTCTGTCTTCACAATGTACACTTCACCTTGTCTGCTCGTAAGCACGCCTCCTCAAATAAACACATGCTCTTCCTTTCTTTCTTTCATTTATCACTTGTTCGATTCTTCAGCTACTGTGTTTGATCACACAGCCAACAAATAAACTGCCAATGCAACATTCATGTCATTCTAATGCGCTCCACTGCACCTTCACAGCACAGTGTCGTTTCACCCATTATGTTTCAGCTAAAACATCCCTTTCAAGTGTAAAAATAGCATCCCCCTTCCTCATGCATGGATTAATTTGTAAGAAAAAGCAAGGAAAGAGATACTGAGATGAATATTTTAAAGGGAGTAGGGAAGTAACAACCCCCTCTTAACTTCTCTGAATGAAAACGGCCTTAATGGAGTGTCAGGATCCATTCAACATGCACTACTGTACACGGCCTTAAAGGCATATGCTTTTTTTTTTTTCAATGGGCACATTAACCAGATTCCATTCAGACGGTAATGCTTAATAGTGATGGTTTTAAAGATAAAGGGAAATGTTTACCTGAAAGAACTAAGCATTTTCCGTTAACTGCGCTTTTATTCCTCAGTTTTTATGGTAATAGTTGTACAGGAAACATATAATATCCACTGAATCCCCAATTTGGCATTTGCGGAATTTTGGTCAAAAAAACATTTTTTACTTTTACTTTTTTTTCTTCAAAAATAGGCTGTTGTCTTCAGTAATAATTCATAAGAAATACATGATAATACAGGTAAAACGTACAGCATGCATGTTCCACTGTTAGAAAGCCCACAGTTTTTACATGTGGGCATTTATGCTTCACTGAAAATTGTCAAGCGTTGAGATTTCCAACTTTGTTCATCAGTCCTTGAACACACCATAGATGTGTGCTGAGACACACAAGTAAATAGCTTGTGCTTTTTTTTCAGGCATGGCCACAGCTTAATAAATACACCAAACAGAAGACAAACTGCTGTGTGGCTGTTGAGTAGTTATACATTTTATACTTGAATGTGTTTAATAAGTGTGTGAAGCATATTTAGGACTTAAAACTGGATTGTTTTGGAAGTGAGCAATGGCTATTGAAGAGAGAATATGAAATAATAATATATCATCAAGAAATATATATAACTACAGTAGACGCCCCTACAATGTAAATAATCCGTTCCGAGAACCTTTATGTTATAGGGTTTTTATGTTATACGAAGCGTAAAATACATGTAAATAGCCTAATTCGTTCCAAGATCTTCCCAAACTCACCCCTTTGGTACTTCAAAATATTCAAAGTCCACCAAATATGGTGGGAAAATATAAGAAAACGTTAGCATAAACATAGTAGAGTAACATTCCAATATAAAATAAGGTAATAAATAAGATTACTGTAAATGAATAAAACCGAAAAACAAAAACAATCCTACCGTTCTCGAGATGTCTTGATCAGGAGCGCAAGTGGAGGCAGGAAGGAGGCGGAGGACTAGCCTCAGTCGAAACGCGACTCAAGGAGTCTAAGAGTCAGCTGGTCTCAGACAAACGCACACGCACTACACGATAATGCTGTGTGCAAAATTTTAATTTGTAACTTAACTTAATTGTTTAAGTTAGTTTCAGGGGGACTACGAAGAGGAAGGAAGTTGAAGGGAGAAGCCTGTCTCTCACACAAACTCACGTACGCCCTGTATAACTCAGCCAATGAGATGAGAGCGGAGGCGGTGCCCCGATAATCAGCCAATGAGATGAGAGTGTAGGCGGTGCCCCGATAATCAGCCAATGAGAGCGTGATGCATCAGAAGGCGTCACCAAGTGTTAGTCTGAACTTGCACCGACTTCAGGCATTAATAAAGTTGATTGAAAAAAAAAGACTTGACGCTTTATGTTACATAGAATTTCTTCTGTAATACGATGCAAAAACCGTACATAAATTCTTTGTGGTAAGTGGAATTTATGTAAATTGTAATGTTGTAATGTTGTGGAATTAGCATTTGTGATATGTACCGTATTTTCTCACAGGCAATTTATACTGTCTGTCAAACAAAATGCTGGCTTTTCAATGACTATAAAAGATGCATTTCTTTTGCCATGCAGCAAAGTACACTTTCTGTGAGCACACACCATTTTGAGCTGTTTTGTTGTATTTGCTTACCTCTCAGTGAGCTGTGTAGTGTTTTCCCATTGGAAAACTGAGTCCGTGGTTATGTTTTTGGTGGGGAAGTTCATTGCGTTGCCTTTTTGTTGCCACCATTTTGGGACAAAATTTGGCATACTGGCTCGTCCGTGTTGATGGGTTCACCTTGCTCATTTAGTCAAGCTGAAACATTCCCACACTGTGGCTGTGGGATTTGGCTTTGCAAGCATCTTTTTCTCCTCTGAATTTCTACTACGTTACCTTGCATTGCTGCTCAGGAGGCAACACTCACTTCTGCTGTGTGTATGCTAGTAGCCCCGCCTCCCCTCACAGAGACAAAGAGGCTGTATGACTGACAAGCCGTTGTTTAATGGAACAAACGGAGCTGAATACAAGCACAGAGTGAACCCGCTTTGTGCCAAGAGGAAAACATATTGATCATGGCAATATCCTGCATCAAAGGAGGCAAAATTATCAAGTTTGTTTATCGTGTGATTAATTAATTTATTTTTGTGAAACTTTGTAGGCCTACTTTGTCGGCCTACTTATGAGTGTGTGCGTGTGTACATCAGTGTCCTACTCATTACCCCTTTTGGATATTTAGATTTGTATGTTTTATTTGGTTTGAAGCACTTTACTCATTCAATCCCAGCCATTTTTCAAAAGACAACCCCTTCAGTAGCGGCCATTTTACACCATTTTGACTGATCGTTCAAGGCACACACAATATTGTGTTCTATGGCGATATAAACATGGAACCTACCAAAGGAAGATTAAACGCTCATTTTCACCAAAGTTTCTACCTGTTTCCATA
This sequence comes from Dunckerocampus dactyliophorus, assembly GCF_027744805.1. Taxonomy (NCBI): domain Eukaryota; kingdom Metazoa; phylum Chordata; class Actinopteri; order Syngnathiformes; family Syngnathidae; genus Dunckerocampus; species Dunckerocampus dactyliophorus. Next base: position 2,445,197 of record NC_072823.1, read on the forward strand.
CTAGTAATCAGCAGTAGAACATCGGTAAGTTTCAGGAAAATATCAGTTCCCAACAAGAAAAGGGAGAAAAGCCGCTTTTTGTGAAAAGATACATTTCAAGCATAACTTTCACTTTGACACAAATATTTGTAACTTTTGTGACAGGCCAAACATCTAAACAACTCTACCACAGCATAAACAACACAAAAAGGGGTTGTTTTACATCAAAATAACAATTTCTTTCCAAATATAACACCTTGAACTGTTTACGATTTTCACATTTGGAACTGAACTATGCGCGTGCACGTGTGTGCTCGGGCATGCATCTGCGTGTGCACGCGTTAAAATTGACCTACAATGCGTAACCTTCTGCACGCTGCACTCCTCCACGCTCTTCCACTTCCTCCTTCCTGCCGTGTGATATTTCCGTTCACATGATCTCTGCCGAGCTTTTATCAAATGCACTTCTGCCACCTTGTGGTCGACTTTATGGCTTATAATTGCTCAGAAGTGAAATCCATTGGTGGAGAGTTGCGTCGTCACCTCTTTTTCCCTCTTGCACAAAAAAACGTTAAAGACGTATAAATACGTTGTTGGGATCGGACATTCGTCTTTCATAAAAACGTATAAATCCATCTGTGGTATTGAACAGGTTGATGTGCATCACTTTCAAGGTGGACCGCCAGATGGATCACAGAAATTAGCACGCAGTGATTTCTAAAAAGGTGCCCAGGCTCCAGCATGTGAGCGATAAACCCTCACCGCACAGTTACTGACAGCTCGGAGGGAAAAAACAACACTTTTAATAGTTGATATGTCACACGTGACATGTCAGAAAATTGAGCGTCAGATTTATTTAGCAGAACTTTAGTTTTGTGATGTGCGCGTGCCTTCTGTCTTGTGCAAACTTGCTAGTCAGTGACAGATGGCCGCATTTGCTCATGAATTCACGTTATGAATGTGAACTTTAATGATATACTAAGGTGCTGCAGCAGCACATTTGGCTGATGTCCCTGCAGACTGTGCAAGTGCACGTCTCCTCTCCATGCGGGTTTCACCGATGCTCTAGTTGACTGTAAACACGCTGAGCTGTTGTGATGACGCACAGCTCAAAGACTGAACTCCCTTTCAGTTCACACGTCCGTGATTCATGCATTCACGGCCCCACACATTTGAAATGAAACTGCACTGTTCAGATGTCGTAGAACACAGCTTGTATGGTTGTCTGTGTGACTGCTCATGTGCTGTCCCGTGCAGTGAGGAATTTGCTTATTGTGGTAACCAAGCAGGCCCGTGTCACAACACAGACGGGCTAACTCTTCAGGTCAAGACTCAGCTGTCCACCTGCACCTCAAAGAGGAACAGCATTCTTCTGAGGACAAAAATGTACAGATTCCGGACACAGACGACACTTGACTGCGAGTCACTGCCTCTCACCCAAAGTCAGCTGGGATAGGCTCCAGCCCACCTGTGACCCTGAACAGGATATGCGGTATGCAAAATGAATAAATGAACTGCAGAGGGAGCCCTGGAGCATTTAAAACTATATATTACTACTGTTTCTTGCCAGGAAACCAGAGATGTGATCCATGAATCATCAACCTAACCAATGCATTTCCCCTCATTTCCCCTCATGCCTCGAAAGGTTTGTTCTACGTCCATCCTGAGTTCTTAGTTGGACATAGAAATTCCCCAATTCTCTCAATCTGTCCTGGCACTGGGACTTTCTGTGCCAGTGGTTGTTGAGGCGGTCCAGGTCGTCTTTCCAGCAAGTTTTATATCTACTTACATTTTTTCCTCCTTTCTTGGTGTCCATAATGTGGCTTTTATTGTTCATCATTGATCTGTCTTCATGCAGAGCTTCTTGTTTTGTTTTTCTTCCTTAACCTACATGTCACATGTGCGTTAGCAAGCATTGTAGCCCGTATTCTGAAGTTGTGTCTGTTTTCATGCAATTTAACGGCATTTTGCAAAGTGTCAGCCTCTAACATACATCTCATAGAAATGTCTGTGGTTGCGACCATGCTTCAAGGATTGCTGCTTCAACACTTAATAGTAATTATGGTGTCCGCTTGGCAATTTGGTTTTTTCTGGCTGATATTTTGACTTCTACTAATTTGGAAATGCTGAGCTTTTGTGGTTTATACGAGCGCTGCACTCAGCCGTAAGCGTCATGAGCTCATGCCATCTATCTGCTTTTTTCTGTTTTTTTTTGTTTTTTTGCGCATAGGAGCTTGTTTTAACTGTATGAAGTACTACATCCTGTTCTGCTCTTTTTGGGTCAAGTTTACACTCATACAGCCTGTGGTTTCATCCTGATCTCCGTCTGACATCACACATATTTGAGTTGCACAAACACAAACATTGCTGCGGAAATGATATGTCACCAATATCATGAGTAATTGCCACTTTTTCTTTCACTGGACTCCTATTTCACATATTTCTTCTATTTGCTTTAGCCGCACTCTCACAGCCTCCTTTCCCTCTCTGTAATGAAAAGCATGTTTGTGGTTGTGCGCTGATTTGGAGCAACATTGAGGGGGAGAAATCCTTTGGGAGAAGAAGTGTTCTTCAAAAGAGATGGGCCTGAATGTAATTATCACACAACAATGCCCATAATTAGAAGAGCTGCACTTCAGTATGGTGTCCAACCTTGCCCCAAATTCTTTGAATCCCATTGTCTTGTATCATTATGATAAAGCCAGCTGTGATTGTACCACTTCCTGCACTCCTCTCTCTCTTTCGAGTGAATCTTCACACATTCAGCATTCACGGACCTGCAGATCTGTGGTCCGAAAAAGGATTTAAAATCTTTTTTCTTGGTAAATGGGCCACATTTTGTCCATATTTTCACCATCTCATCGTTTATACATGTGAAATAACACGAGTGATTTGTACAGCATGCATGCGCTACTGTTAGCATTTGTATGTATTTATGCTTCATTACCTCCACCGAGCGCAGCACAAAGCAGAGGTTATGTTTTTTGTCTGCGTTTGTTTGTTTGTGTTCAAAATAACGTGAAAGGTTTTGAATGGATTTGGATGAAATTTTCAGGAATTGTCGGAAATGGGCTAGGGAAGAACTGATTACATTCCGGGGGTGATCCAGATCACCGCCTGGATCCAGGGATTTTCTAAAGGATTGTTGAACGTTGCAAGATAGGACCATTTTCGGCATTTGTGCCACAAAAAACTGGCCGGAGCACTTGGGAAAAAAAATACAGGACAAGTTTCCAACAAATCCAAAAAATGTAGGATCATTATTTCGGTGTGAATCCCAATATTGGGGGAACTATGGCGCGGGGCGGAAGAGTGCGCTCTCCGAGTGCTTCTCTAGTCGATAATGTTTTTGAAATAATGACTGAGATGTCACACTTTGTTCCGTGGTCCTTGAACACACCAGACACAAAAGTTTGTTTGGTGATGGAAGCGTTAGTTTCGACAGTCAATTTGGTCTCAAAATTTGCAGCGATGACGCGGACGCGGACCATGACTCCGATTTCATCTGTTCATCAATCATGTAACACGATCATTCATTAGTGGTGAGTACCTGTGCATTTTACATTTTCAACGAGTTTAGTAAGTGTGTGAGGCTTATTAAACCTGGATCATGTTGCGACAATGACGACAATGACGAAGAGCGAAAAGGAGGCTTCTAGAGCCGAATCTGACTGAATAATTCATTCAGTTTTACTGCAAATGTTGATCAATGTCAAGATTCTTTCCATGCGGTGGTGCCTCCGGAGCGTAACCCCTCATGAAAAGCGGCTATCTACTGTATTTCTTCATGCATTCAGTTGGTTTCTCCTTCGGCTTCGAAAGTTTACCCTGCACTGTATCTCACTCTCCTCCCTTCTCCTCCCTTTTCTTATTAAAAACTCTCCCACTTTAGAGTCACCCTGGCGCAGGCCTCGCTCGCCTCCACTGAATAATCCGTGGCATCCTGCAGGAGCTTCAACGCCCGTCCTGTCCCACTGAACCCCTCCCTCACTCACCGCCTCGGCGTGTAAGGAATGACGCACGGCCTGCTGGCGGGGAGAGATAGCAGACCTGACTCAGGCTGTGACGTCACCAGGTTATCTCCAAGCCGTCCTACTGCAGAACGCAGACCGGCCTCGTGCACACGCTCGCTTGCATGGCGGTACCAACCTGCGCTCGCATGCAGCTGTGTTTTAACAACACTCCTTAAACCTGCAACTAATTAATGGTGCACACACGCCAGACACAAAGTCCCGTGCACATGTACAGTAGATGTTAAAGAACTACACCCCCCTGCTAAAATGGTTTGTTTTTATGATATAAAACATGTCATTAACATGAAACGACTGCAATGACAGCAAAACTGCAGATATTGAAATGGGTCCATTAGGTCAGTTGCTGTGGTGGAATCCAGGTTAATACTGTCATGCCTTTATTTTGAAGCTTACCTTGCACGGAGCAGTTATGTTGCTCTTGTGGTTTGGCGCTGCTTAGCGATAATGGTGCATTTAACACTGCAATACTACACACGTTGACATAAACGGACCCATTTTTCTGACCAATGACCCTTTTGGCTCTTGAATTTTACATTGACAAAAGCATCCGAGCATATGTGACCACGACTTTATGAGTCAACACCAAAAACGTAGTTATACGTCTTCACAGACCCTATCCCACCAACGTATTTGCATGTCTCTTGCGTTGTTTTTTGCACGAGGGGCTAAACAAGGTGCTGATGCAACTCCTTACAAATGGATTAGGCTTGAGAGGAATTTTAGTGCCATAAAAACGACCACTAGGTGGCAGAAGTGCATTTGATACAAGCTGAGAAAGGAGACACGTGACATGACAGGAAGAGGGCCCTTGCATAAAAGCAGCTGTTACATTGTGTACCACACGACAAAAAAAGATGTGCACGTGCACGTGCATGCACATACCTCAGTTCCAAATGTGAACATTGTAAATATTTCATGGTGGTATATTTATACATAAATTATGATTTGGATGTAAAAATCATAATCCTTTTTGTGTTGTTTATGTTGGTACAGTTGTTTCGGTATTTGAGCTGTCACAAAGGATCCAAAAAATACCTGTGTCAAAGTTAAATTATGCTTGAAATTTTTATTTTCACAAAAAAATGTTTTTCTCCCTTTTCTAGTGGGGAACTGATATTTCTCTGAAACCTACCTATGTTCTACTGCTGATTACTAAAGATTACCTAATCTAATCTTACTTTTGGTAGGTTCCATGTTTATGTAGCCACAGAACCCAATATTCTGTGAGCCTTGAAAGATCAGTGAAAATGGTCTAAAATGGCCGCTCCTGAAGGGCTTGTCTTTGAAAAATGGCTGGGATTGGATGAGTTAAAAGAGGGGAAGACAACATATGGAAAAAGTTCAATTAAGGATGCGCATTTCAAGTGATGAAGTCAATTCAAGTCAATCGTTCAGTGAAATTGTGTCTTGAGGCAATTGATGCACGATGGAGTGCACTACTGCACTACTGGGGGCAACCAGCACAGGTGATGTTGCAATTGTAACAACCAAAACCGGAGCTGGGCTACGTCCGTACGAACGTCTGCTATGACACAACTCCTTCACAACTTCATCAGTTCATCAGTCGACACCAGCGTAGAAACACAAGTTTAGAACACTCGGAGGGAGATTCTCTCAGATGATTAAAATATTGTAAAAAGTAACAATGGATTCATTAATACTGTGATTATGCCAATCGTGGACATCTGATCAAACTATCTTCCCTCATTTCAGTATGACAGAGTCATCTCCAGCCTCTGTCCTTGTCAGGACTCTCACCTAAGTTACCCAGAACATCACTAACATGATGTCAGCTGCTGCTTTTGTGGCAGGGCTGAAATGCAGTAGAAATGTTTTTTTTCATGACAAAGAGGGGCTTTGCAATTAATTGCCATTCATCGTATCACTCCTCATTACATTCTGGAGGATATGCCAATTGCCGTCATAAAGAGTCTGTTCCAACTGTAATACCATTATATAATAGGCAGCGTCCAGCTAGCTAGTAGCGAGCTCTCCCGCTTTAGCCCTCCCGCGTCGCAGCAGTCGGTGAGCGTGTAAACACTGTGAAACAGGTGATGGCAAAGGTGAGAAACCGTTGACAGGCGGCAGCGTGCAGTGATGCAAAAGTAGCACTCTTTTGAACGTTTTGAGAGGCAAAACGCTTTACTTTAGTGACCCCAGCCAACTAGCTGGAACGACTTTCTTCAGCACCAGACCAGAACAAAGTGGGGGGGAAATCACTGTTGATGCACTCCACTGCTGATGGGGATGTCATACAACTTCATGTCCTTCCTTCGTCACACACAAACAATGACAATTAAAGACATAATCGGGGTTATTTTAGCTCAATCAAATCTGACAATTTATTGTTGAAATCAGAGGAGAAGTCAAGCTCGAGCTAGCGGGAGGTTTTCGAGTGGGAGGAGTGAACCTGTGTAGCCGCTTTTTCACCATTCGTGCGAAATGCGCGGATCAAAGTATTCCTCATGCATGTGAAACATGATGATGTGACATGATTGAAGGTATTTTCCTGGCCCGGACCTCCTTTAACTCTTAACTGAAGGCCGCTACACAACATACACAACTCTGACTTGCGTCGCAAAGAGGAACATTTGTCTTTGGTGGTAGTTAGTAGATCAGTAAGTAAACACTTCAAACGGATCATTTCAACCTGGACACACAGCCCTGATGCTCTGTCCTATTCAACCCAAAGGAAAGCCTTCTTGTTTGTAGTTAGTGTGATAACTTCTCTCCCTGGGGGGCTGTCAAAAGTACACAAACTCCGCAGAGAACTCCCAGGAAGAGAGGGTGAACAAGCATCCTCTGATCCCAAACTGATTGGGACTTTCACTCCTGTTGGCAAGTCAGGAAAAGGAGAAAGAAATTGGGGGAAGAAAACGCAGACGCCCGCTCAATAATTCTCTGACGTGGAAAATCTGGCATCGAAGTTCAGTGGGTTTGGTTGGGATTCACATGAATTAGATGTCCCACTTTTTCCATTACACTGAATTCAGATCAGGAGGTGGTGCCAGCTTTTGTATCCCAGATGGATCCCAGAATTTGGCATGGATATCAGTGGTAGAGACATCTGTATCCAAAGCTAGAGAACTCCACCACCCACCATGTTCCTGGAGTTGAATTGTCCCGTTTCTTTTGATTAATAGATGCTTACTCCAGACTGCACCATACAGTCCCTGCTGATTTGGGTTTGATCCTGCTCGCAAAGAGTGAGACGTACAGAGAGGATAAAAGAATGAGGGAAGTAATGATGTTAGCCAAGAGGGCAGCGCTGCAGTGAGCTCAAATGGATGGAGCCTTTTCCTTTGTGTTCACCAGCTTACATCAGCCAGTCGTGACGCAACACGGCCTTTATATGTTACAATGGTGCAGTACAACACTTTTGCACGTGAACTCGTAAGCGTATGATGCAACATGTACATTTAAGAGCTGGAGCCACAGCTTTTCTGTGCAAACTTTGCTAGTAAGTACTTCAACCAGATGTAATGTACCTGTGAATACGGGTAATAGCACCAGTTTACGTCTGCCCAGTACAACGACCAGAGGCAGCATTTAGATTGTTAGTTAGGCAGTAGGATTATGCAACGGCACTATTTCCATTAGACTTTGTGGAGGGATGGAGGAGGAGGAGGAATATATCACACTTTGGTGCAAATGCAGTTAGAGGAATGTATCGTTGATCTTGTTGCCACTATTTGAGTCGTCATGGAACCATTCCCCTAGAAACACAAACAAGAATCTCCAAAAATCGTTATTACTTCTCACAAAGGGTGATTTTGGTATGTATACAAAGTAAATACTGGGCCAGTATTGCGATACCAGTACTTTTTACTTGAACATATGAAAGATCAGTGAATGATTTTGTGCAATCAACACAACAGTCTGACTCAAGGTGTGATCTTGGTTTGGTTTGGTTTAATTTATTTCGAACATGCATATGTCCGAAAAGGAGTAGGAAGAAGCAGAGCTTATTTAATCCTACCCCCTTCTCGTAGCACATCAGTTGCTAATACATACATGTGTATACATCCAAACACTCGCATACACATACTGTATATACACATACATCTGCACCTACACAAGTACACAGTACACAAGTACACACATATATACATATATAGTGTCTTACTTAAAAACACGTTATTAACAACACTAAATTCATCACATAGCAACTTAACATTCTAAGTGTATACCTGAGAAATATACAAACATGTACACATACAAGTTTAAAATGGAAAAAAAAAAACATTTTAAAGTTTTCCCATGATGCATTTTGTTGGAGAAAACCAATTAATTGGGGGACCAGCAGCATAGAAAATGGTGGATGGTGCTGCAGTACTGCCTTGATGTGGCAAAGGACTTATGCAGACTTTAGGCTGTTGTTGGTTTGTGGTGTTGTAGCACCACTCACATTTAAATCTTCACACTTTCATTCATTCTATTGATTTTCTACCTTTTAGCCTCTTCAGGCTGGCAGATGAGCTGGAGCCTATCCCCGATTACTTTGGGTGTACTGCGCTGGTCACCAGACAATTACTGCATATTCCATATGTTCTTCCATTTTCTCCCACTTCTCTGAGTCCATGCTGATGGGGCCTCAGTCTCAGCACACATTTTTTTGTCTCTGACCACCTCCCCTAGATCCAGGAGGAACACAGAGGTGTTCCCTCCCAGGCCAGTTTTAGGTCTTAAGGTCTGCCCCCAAGTCTGCTCGTGTCTACATAACATCCTCCGTCATCAGGGAGCCGTCTAGGAGGCATCCAAAAACCCCTCGAAGACTATGAATCTTTCCTGGACGACATTCGCTCCTCAAGCTAAACCTAACCTAACCTAAAGGGGAGTTCAGACCCCTGCAAAAGAAAACCCCTATGATCGGAGGTTTTTCGGTCACATTCCCAAAGCTTGTGAGCATAGCGATGACATGCCAGAGAGATGACATTACATGTCTCTACGAACAAAAGAAGACGACAAGGCCACTGAGGTGTCAGCCATCAACATTCTCACTTCCTCTACTACTTAACTACTTCAACTTTGTCAGAGGTCAGTGCTTTGCATGATGCTATTCCACATCACCATGGGCTATCCTTCCCAGCATCAATGAATTAGTGAAGATATGGAAACTTCTCACCGGACTAAGAAAGCAAAATGATTGTTATCCTTCATAATGTTGAATTAAGGTTCAGCTAGTTAAATAATATTGTTCTTGAATGTTGATTATGCTCAGTGTGAAATGTATTCTTGACCTTGGCAATACTGTAGTCGTTTTACAAAGCCGTTTCCTTTGTATCCTGCACGTGTTCTACATTGTAATCTAGCCTTTAATAACAACAGTGGCGTTTCCATCAGGGCACACTTCTGTGCATTTATCAGGTGTAGCGTGTCCGCCTTTCAAAATATACCGCTCTTCTGCATTTATACAGTGTAACACATGGAGATTGAATAACTTTGTTAAATATTTGCCTAATCCAACCACACATACCATATACAAAGATGGACCACTTTTACTCCCAGCTGGTTTGGTTCAAAAAGAAGTTTCACAAGGTAAGAGACAATAGAATTTGTTTGGAAAAAAACAGACCAGTTGAAAAGAAGGGTGGAATGTGAAGAGACAAACAATGTCAAGCCAATCAAATCATTAAGAAGAGGACGTGAGTTTACTGTACACGATGTGATGCATGAAGACGAGGGATGCTCCGCTCGATCGGCCACTGATCGGCATATGCCGATAAGACACCGGCAACGCCGATCACAAAAGCTAGCTCTGTTGCAGCCCGCGGCGACCCTTTTGTGCTGTGTAGTGTCTTGACTTAACTAACGTCTTTGGCGACGTCGTGTGGAACCTAACTGCTAACACATGACACGAAAAATACCTGGCGGGTAGCACGTTAAAAGCATTTGAAGACCAACACTTGAGGGAGTATGGGGTTTTGGCTAACGCAGCCATGCGGCTAACACTGGCCTGTATTTGTAATTAAATTTATCGGACGAGATGAGCAGCCTATCTCAGCGGTGGAAGATGATTGGTATCGAAATTGGCAGCATAAAACCCTGATCGGAGGGTCGCTAATGAAGACGTAAAATAGTAGAAAATGAGACAATCGAAAAGCAGTGAAAGATTATCTTCAATGTCAGACACTGAAGATAATGCTTCTTACATGTCTATTTGCATTCTTACACCAAAACAAATGTCCATCATTTCACTGCACTGTTTTGCAATGTCTGAGTTCCATAGCCAAGCCGATTTTCACGCAGTGTTTCTGGGCCGCTGGAAGCCCTGACCCCGTTGCACTTACTCCGTGATGTATCGTTCCAGCTATGTTTTAACTTTAATTTTAGTATAAATTGTGCTTGTTGCTGCTCACTGTAAACCGGAATGTGTCCATCCTCGGCTGCACTGCTCAAGATGGTTCGCAAACGCCAAGAAAGGTGGCTTCTCTACGTTTTTCGGTTCTTTGCTGAACTTTTTTCCCCGTTATGATGGACTATCTTTGTGATTGGGTTTCTGAATGACATACAGTATTTGAACGGTTTCCACATGTGAGAACAGTGAATGTATGCAGCGTTTTTGCTCTGATATATGCTAGTTTGCCCCACATCTCTTTGAGACGGGGCTGACAACAACCGGATGTGACATCACGTAAAACCCTGCAATCATTTCTATTGTTTTGATTCAATATAAATAATTTTAAATATATGGAATGTGATTTAACTGTAGAATCGTTAGAATATAATATTCTAATCATTGTTTTTAATAAACCCCCAAGAGATGCTTGTTGCATCGATGTCCTGAGAAAATATTTGCTGGTCACATCTACAACTGTGATTTCATTAACATATTGGCAGGTTTTTATATCGTTCCAAAAGATGAGTAAGGTGGGTCATTATGAGCTTTTTTCTGTCTCATCGCAAGTCAGTAAACCAACACAATTGCTCCCAAGCTGTTCAATAAATGTATCATTCAAATATATGCCTGTTCCTCAACTTTACTCTCTTTCCTCTGACATCTCAATCCTCAATTGTCAACCAAATTCTAATGACCTGTCCTGCTCCGCCTCGGATCGGCTCCGACGTGGAGACAGGAGGCGTTTAGAGCGACCAATTGGAAAGGAGGAGGTGTTGCGGGGCTGTCTATTCAATGCCAGCCCCCAGAGTGCCAAAACTCAGCAACACAGTGGCCACGCACGCGCCCAGAGTGGCCAAGAGACCTGCAGCAAGCGGTTATTCAGAGCGTGAGGAGAGTGGTCTGCATGCTCGCTGAGTGTGGTTTTTATGTGCACGATTACTGGCGCTGTGTGGATGCCATATTTTACCTCTTTTGCAACACCAGCTTCCTCTTTTTTTCGCCAGGGTGGAACTTTTTGTTGGTGCAGCCAACAAACCAGTTTGTGTACCATTGTCATGAGTTTGCCAAATGGGGACTGGGGTATTATGTCAATTAAATATTGTATGATTTGATGTTGGATGTGTGATCCAAGATGGCTGAATAAACAAACAATGCTGGGATTAGTCCAGCCACATCTTTATTAATACCATAAGATTCAGTTTGAAATGCAGTTTGTTATGCACAATCTTGTACATTAACCGAGTGTACGACAACAGAGGCAAAATTCTGGCCAAGATTTTAGTCGAAAACCGAATCATACGACAACTGGGGCATTCGAAAACCAAGGTGTGACTGTACACTCCTGATCAAAAAGTTCAGATCAATTTTACGCTGCTGGATCTTAAAAAGGTTCTAAGTAGAACCGCAAAATGCAAAAGGATAAATGGGAGTGACACAAAAACAATTTTGAGGAAGCAATTTATTAACGAGCATTAAAGTCAAATGGCCTGTTCATTAGCTATCAATAGTTTAAGACCACAGCCAAAAATGTAGATTCAATGTCATTTTCTGTCAGGTATTCACACTGTCATGAGCTCTGGATGACAAAGGCAAAAAAGCTTTCTCTCTTTGAACGCAGTCAGATTGTTGAACTGCATAAGCAAGGCCTCTCGCAGCGCACCATTGCTGCTGAGGTTGGACGCAGTAACACAGTCTTTTGGAACTTTTTAAAAGATGCTGAGGGTTATGGAACAAAAAAGTCAATCGTTATACCAAACCAAAAAAGGCTCCGGCCCTGAGCCAGAGGATCTGACCATCCTTGGCCCACACGAAGGTTGTTACTGGTGCCAAGTGCAGTCCAATAACCATCAGAGGGCATCTGTGAGAGAAGGGTTTTAAGAACAAAAAAGTGTCTAAAGGCCTCGTCTACTTCAATGGCACGAAAGTGACCGTTTGGAATTTGCACAAGCGCACTAACCATGGGACATTGAAAGGTGGAAGACAGTTTTATTTTATGATGAGACAAAAATGTAACCTCGACAGTCCTGATGGCTTCCGACGTTGCTGGTATGACAAGGAGATCCCACCTGAGATGTTTTCCACACGGCACAATGGACAGAGCGCCATCATGATCCACAGTGGAGCTTCAGGTTGTGCAGGGGTGACAAATGGCAGCTGGCTATGTGGAGATGTTGCAGGGGGCATCCCTCATGACTGAAGGCCCATGACTTTTTCAACACTGCAGTACACAATGCCCGCCTCACAAAGGACTTCTTCCGAAAGAATCATGACACTCTTTTGGACCATCCTGACTGTTCCCCTTATCTCAATCCAACTGAGAACATTTGGGGATGGATCGCAAGGGAAGTTTACATCAATGGAAATCAGTTCCAACAGTGGATGCCCTCCTTGAAGCCATCATCACCTCCTGGAGCAACATTCCACTCGCTTCCTGGAAACACTGGCATCAAGCACGCTCAAGCCAGTTTTTCAGCTAATTACCCAGAATGGCGCCGCTACTCATAACTGAGTCCTTTTGTGAACATTTGATTTGTTTTGTTTTTTTATCAGCTGATAAACAGCTTAATACTTGTTTGCATTAAATTGCATATTACATAACATTTATTCTTTTTTTGCATTTTGAAACTCTAATTAGAACCTCCTTAAGATCTAACAGTGCAAAATGTAAATTCTTGCTGGTCTTAAGAATTGGATCAGGACCTTAAGAAGTCACTGTTAGCCCCCTTTAAACACACCGGAGCACTCCTGATCATAAATATATTCATTATTTTAAGAGAAACCAATACAGTGTTGTGCTGCTGGAAATGGATTCTTACACCTCAATGACGAATGTTCTTTCTTTCTTTTCAACAATTCACCTTCGGATCCGAACCACATGTGGTGCAGTTCTATCTGGATAGATTCAAACATTTCCACAGAATTAGGTGCCAATCCCAATAATAATTGGAATTGAAAGTGCCCCCGGTCTAATCCGTGGAGCTAAATGGTAATTTTACGACTTTGTAGCATCCAATTGCGCTGTCACATTGGATTATGGGCAGCGTAGTGCGGCATAATCGAAAAATGATGTGGTTGTGAAACGTGATGTACATTTAAATCACAGTCACACGTGCTGTCATACCAATGAATTAAATCGTAGAAAACAGTGTGAATGAATGAATGAAGCTGGTATATAGTGGTGGTCGTCATTTTTATACGTTGTAGGCCTCTACCTTCAGAAAATAAATACAAAAGACCAATGACAACGACCATGGATGGCACTTTTCTTAGTTGGTGGACGAGGTCTTTCACCCACAGTGAAAGTCATTCATTGTCCATGCCATACTAAGTCAAAAGAGGGCAAGGACACAGAGGGCAGGCTGCACCCTCCGATGGGCCCCTTTTGTCTTTTCTGCTTCATGATGATCAGTTGGAAAAAAAAAGCAATAGGTAAAAGGAGTTTGTCTCTCCAAGCTGTTAACCTGCTCAGAGGTGTCGCTGGAGATGCAGACAGTGCCAGGCTATGGAAACAATGTCTTCCTGCTCTCAGCATCAGAAGAATGTTCTGTCTGAGAATGTAACATTTTAATGAGGACAAGAAGGAGATTAATGGGGAACTTGAAATGGGAGACGGATAATCATGTCTTCAGTTTGCTTTGGACAGATCTGTTCTTCCCTGAGCCAAAGACAAATCAAACCTGTCAAGGAACTACAGAGACAGATGCCACCTTTCCACAAATCTGACTTATCTCACTTATTATTGCAGTCTTATAGTTCACAAAGTCATATTTTTCAAGAGGAGGTTGTTTGAAATGCAGACCTGCAAACAGTTTTCGTACTCTGCATGCAATTTGATTTTTGAATAAGCTTGTGCGCTTCAGTTCTGTCCAGTTCCGCATTTTGTACCGTTTGTTTTTCCAGTTTAGTCACTGAAACGTGGATGATGCCCTTATGTCGAGGTACCAGCATACCTCTCTCCATCCTCTTGTCTAGTGTGATTTGCACCTCCAAAAAAACGTAATCTCGCGTTGCGGCGATGTGCACCGTTAAGGCTGTGACCTTTCGGCATTATTTCCTATGTTCATACAGCTCGAGCAGAGGGCATTCAGCCAAGCTCCGTGAATTCTCCTCTTCTCCTCTGATTTCAAATCAACATTTGCAATAAAAGTGACTTTTGTAATGCATCAGTTAGTTCCAGCTGCAATATTGCTGCCCTTCTCTCTTCAATTACCACCGTGCTCTCACTACAAAGGAATCTAGCAAGCTTACTAGTCGACGAGAATTGACGTCACATCACACGCTCAACCCTAACAAAGAGCTATCAGAGCAGGGGTGTCCAAAATGCAGCTTCGGGGTCATGTGCAACCTGTGGCTCGTTTTCTTATTGGCAGCACAAACCAAAAATAAACACCAAAAAGGGGCAAGGTAGAGCAAATGTATTGAGAAAAAATGTTGGAAATGTTGCTACTAAAAACTAGCAACACTGTGTATGTACCGGAATTTCCAGTGCATAGGCCGCTATTTTTTTTCTAATGCTTTGAACCCTGTGGCTTGTAAACTGGTTATGGCCAAAAACCCCCCCAAAAAAACTACATTTCCCATGATGCTTAGAGTACAGCTTCGGGAAGTAGTGACGTGGACGTGGAGTTGTTGAAGTTGAAGTTAATGTCACGTTTTGAAGTCTTATGCAGCGCGATCTCTGACACATCTTAAGTAAGTTTGATCAAGTGTAGAATTACTAAAGCTTCTGTTTGGACTAGTCGGACCGCCATCCGTCCACTATCACCAATGGGTTTCGAAAGGCTGGAATGAATGAAAACGATAGCTCAAGCTAAATGGCCAATTTGCCTCGAGACTACGAAGAGCGACAACAAAAGACAGAGAGAGACTGACAAGATGTGCGATGAAGGCATTACCATTCTTATTCAGTTTGGATGCTGTGTTTGGATTTTACAGCAGCGTTGGCATCACTTGTCGTGGTACATACATGTACTCCCACAATACCAATGCCTTCTAAAATGTAAAGTATTGACAATGTTGCAGAAAATCTTTGTTTTGTCAGATGCTGTGTAAAATGCAAATTTGGCCCTTCTTTGGGTAGTTTATGGACAAGCCATACATGTGTTTTGACTCGCTTTAAACCACAAAGCAGATTTTTCCTTCACTTTCTGTCTTTCAAATCCTGATGTAGAACATTCATGTGCTTGTGATTCTGTACTTTCATAGCCTGTCAGTGGATAATCTCCTGTTTCCTGCTTGACAGATACAAGCTAAATCTATAGGTTGCCGTGATGGATCGCGTTGGCGCTGCACTGTTTGTCCGTGGTTAAACAGTGAAGATAAAGGCATGTAGTGTGAGGGCGTGTAGAAAAGTGACCTCTCGCTTGATTTATTAGGTTGACTTATAGCAAAGTTCCTTCATTGTCAGGGCCACACAGTACAAAGATGAGCGCCATACCACACAGACAGCCGTGTGTTATACCCGCTGACAGCTCCATCCTTGGTGTCGTCTGATAGTCTTTGTAGCCACTATCTTCTCATGCAGCAATTTAGTCCTTTAGGTGGCTTCTGATGTTACATTGAAGGAGAATTGAGACTTACGGAGGGTGATTGTTGCCGTGGCTGTAGAAATGTTGCCTCCCAGACAGATGTTTACATTACCTAGTATGGTTAAGTGAATGGACTGACAGTTCTGCAATGCGACAAACTAATTTGTTGTGATTGTATCAGTATATATATAACTAAATATATACTAAAGTTGTTTCAGCCTAACTGAACTGGAACCAGCCCCTCCCATTGTGGCAGTGTGGACAGCATCAGTGGTATAAAATGACAGAATAAAACATTTGAAACATGTACTTTTGGTTAAGTTCCAGTTTTCTATGTCTTCTATTTCCTAGTTTTTGTCCAGGTTCTTCATTCTTGTATGAGATTTGGAAATTGTATTGTATGGCAAACGCCTTCATTCATTCATTCGTTTTTATAGCTTATCCTGTTTAGCTGGAGCCTATTCCAGGTGACTTTGGCCGAAAGACAGGTTACACCCTAACTACTATTCACACTCACATTCACACCTATGGACTCCTTAAAGTCTGCAATTGACTTGACATGTTTTTGGGACTGGGGGAGAAATTCGGAGTACCTCTAAAAGAGTTCCCAATAGAGAAAACACAAATACAGTCAAACTTATAATCTGTGAAAGTAGACTTAAGAAAGTCAATGTTATTTACGGCCGTCTGAGAGGAAGTGTGCAGTCGGGCTGCAGATAACAGCTTGTTGATATAGAGTCTGGGAAAAAGTGCGCTGCGGACTTGCCTGAGAGTTTTATGGCACTGCAGTCAGCTGTAAGGTGCAGTCATCCTGTTTTCACTCTTTTTTTGTTTTTACTCTTGTTTGTTTCATCTAAAGTACTGTCAGGTTTGCATACTTTGATTGTAAATTTCAGCCATAGTACTCTTGCTCTCTCAGTCACTCCTTAGAGGTGAGCGATACTGCAAAATTTGGTATCGAGGCAAAACCAAGTAAATACGCAGGGGTTGCATTCTCAGGCCACCTGGGAATTGTGCGAGTAATTGAGACACCATTAACACAAACCAACAGGAGGTCCTAAACCATAGCTCCTTCCTCACTCACGGTGCATCCGAAAGCAAAAGCAACACGTGGAACACACAATGCAACTAAACCATATCAAAGTAAAGGCTTACACACAAATAGACAGTACATGCAAAACAATACTATTTATACTTGTGTAACCTGCAAGACATCCTCGGTAACTTCCTGTTCGGGAAGTGTGTTCTCAATGCTGAATCGTGGACATACAGTGTTTTGTACACATAAATAAATACTACAGGTTATCAATAGTATTTCGAATCGGGGGACGGGGACAGACAATAATATTCCTTTTTCCGAGGGATGTCATGAGACACCCACCTGACGAGACAAAACGATGCACAAGATTGAGTCAAAGAGATGAGATTTTAAGAAAGGTAGAGTGAATCTATGTATGTATGAGGTGTGTTTTGAAGCGGAACCAGTGATTGCTGGTGCTTGAAAGTTGGCGCTCAGCCAAATGCAATGAGCGTCAATAGAACCGCTCTGGGATTAAGGGCGCAGACAAGTATAGCACTCACTCCTATTGTAATGAAGTGCTTTGAAAGAATAGTCATGACCCACATCAAAAAGAGCATCCCGGCAGCAACTGTGGACCCTCTACAGTTTGCATATCGCCAGAACCGGTCCACGGATGATGCAGTCAACACTGCCATCCACACAGCCCTTTCTCACCTACAGGGCCAGGACACATACGTCAGAATGCTATTTATAGACTATAGCTCTGCTTTTAATACAGTCAGCCCCCACAAACTCACAAATAAGCTCCTCACACTCGGCCTGTCACCCTCCCTCTGTAACTAGGTGTTTAACTTTCTCACAGGCAGACCCCAGTCAGTCAGAGTCCACAATCGCACATCCAGCTCAAGAATTGTGAGCACTGGGACCCCACAGGGGTGTGTGCTGAGTCCGCTCCTCTACACGCTCTTCACCTACGATTGCGTGGCCTCTTAGAACAACACCAGCATCAATAAATTTGCGGATGACACTACAGTCATCGGACTGATCACTGGTGGTGTTGAAACATCATACAGAAGAGAGGTGGCGGACCTCATAGCTTGGTGTCGTGATAACAATCTCCTTCTCAATACAGATAAGACTAAAGAGATGATCATCGACCCAAGAACAAGGGAAAAGGAGCCGCATAGACCCCTGTTTATTGATGAGACTGAGGTGGAGAGGGTGAAAACCTTCAAGTTCCTTGGCACACACATCAGCGAGGACCTCACCTGGTCTCACAACACCCAAAAAATTATGAAGAAGTCCCAAAGGAGACTGTACTTCCTGAGAAGACTGAGGAAATTTGGCATGTCCACCACAATCCTGAGTTGCTTCTACAGATGCACTATGGAAAGTGTCCTTACCGCCTCCATCACTGTTTGGTACGGTAACTGTACAACACGTGATAGGAAGGCACTCCAGCGGGTGATCAAGACCTCACAGAACATTGTTGGGGCAGCCCTCCCCTCACTGCAAGACATTTATAAAACTAGAGTCCTACGAAGAACACACAACCTCATCAAGGACAGCACACATCCACAACACTCATTATTCACACTCCTACCGTCAGGCAGACGCTACAGGAGTTTGAAGTCCAGGACCACAAGGCTGGCAAACAGCTTTTACCCACAGGCCATCAGGCTTCTCAACGAAGCACTCACACACGCCGCACGCAACACACGCACACACTCATAGCACTTTATTTATTTATGTATGTATGTATGTATGTATGTATGTATGTATGTATGTATGTATGTATGTATTTATTTATTTATATATTTATTTATTTATGTATTTATTTGTATTATTTATTTGTATTATTTATTTGTATTAATATTTCTTATGTTGTTGTTGTGTTGTTGCTTAATTTAATGGTATTAATGTTTCTTATGTTCTTATTCATTTTCTTGTGTTTTTCTTTCTTTCTTTTTTGGGATAATGAACAGAAGAAGAATTTCATTGCATAGCAGAACCACCAGTTTTACTGCGCATATGACAAAAAACTCTTGAATCTCTTGAATCTCTTGAATCTTGAAATCCTAACATCTCATCATTATCACTGATCTGACAAATCTTGAGAAAAATGTCTCAAATGTGGAATTACCACAGCTTCTGCTTGGACATCAACAAGTAGCAAGCAGCTGCTCATCTGCGATGGAAAGAACAGCCACTCGTCACTTGCTGATAGCGACGCTGTGAACACCGAGGTAGGCTGGATTGCAAGGTGTGCTTAAACCACTTAATGTGCACTTCCAATAATTCATTGTATGCTGCCACTTCCATATTTCTGTATTATAATTCATTGTAGAGATGCCATAGTTCAGTGTGATTGGTTTTGGGCTGGCTGGTTGGTCACGTTTTAACGTGTGACGATATCTCGCGAGACCCCTGCTTATTCCCTGTTATTACAACAATTGTTTGCGTTTATAGTGCAAAATTAGTAAACAAGAGCAAAAGCTAGTATTGGCTCTCATTCAGATCCTTTGGCCAAGGTCTTATTCCCTGAGGTGAGTTTTTGTTTGTAACAATATGAACAACACAACAAAGAACATATTTGTGAAAATAAAGAACTGAAAAATATCAAAGTCATCATGCTATTACTGATTCAATATTGATACTGCTCTTCATATCAATTCTGTTGATATTTTGATCAATACGCCCTCGCATACTTCTCATAGTTTGTTGCCATTAGTCGGTGATGGAACATAAATCATTTGCCAAGGAGACTTTTCTTCCTGGTAGGTGTAGACACCCAAATCATTCCCAGGCTGTAAAGCCAATGTCGATATAATTGATGACTAGTATTATCACTTAATGAAAGTGCAGCATCATGAGGGATAAATTCCATTTTCTTAAAACATCACATTGTGGTGAAGAATGTCTGAGCGTTTTGCTTCTGTTGCAGGACTGGGAGCTGTGTGTGTGTGTGTGTGTGCGTGTGTGTGTGTGTGTGTGTGTGTGTGATCGCATGCCATATTGTTATGAATATTTGTGTGTGTGAGGGGAAGTGTGCCATTACTTTTTAGCGGTGTGGTCAGGTTGGCGTCCTGGCCAACATGGCCACACAGTAAGTTCCATAAACCAGCATGCAGTGAGAGGAGCACGAAAAGAGAAGTAAAACAGGCATCACAAGGCTTAATGTGCATGTTCTCTCTATACATGAATGCACGTCTCTGTCTCAAGAGATCCTCCACAGCCACTGCCATTTTTTCCATGGCATCATCTCTTATTCTATCTTTTACACAAGCTCACGAAGAACACACACAAAGTGAGCTTCATTGCCTCCGAACCGAATTCTTATGTAATTACTTTCCGTCTCCTTTTGTGAAGGAAATGTAACATACATGATTTCATTTGCAGCAGACGGCTTCTGAGCTGGTACGTAAGCCGAATGGCTGAGCCTCACCACAACCGCCACTACTGCCACACTTCTCTGAAGCAGCACATCACCTTCGAGTCTCCTGTTATATAACCTTTAACCAAGTGCAGATTTCTCGCTGCGTCTCTTTCTTGAGAGACGCAGGGCCTCATGCGTGCCTGGAAGGGCGAGCAGGGGGGGAGCACCACATGCAGATGATCGTCTGTCAGTTTGCGGACTCATGGTCAGGCCCTCATGGTGACAGTAAGGCTCCAGGAATGTCTGTAGCACTCATTCTCCACTATCTTTCCAGCCTCAGTTCCAGTAATGTAGGCTAAATCTCCCCTACAGAATGTGCAGTGGAGGAAGGATTGCTTGGGTTCCACCGCAGGACTGTCCTATTAGGTAACTCGGTCCTGCATGAAATATTTTACTTATTTTTGTCATAAAATGTATGTGATACATATAATGACTAAGGACGCTCCGATCGATCGGCCACCGATCAAAATCGGCCAATTTCCATGAAAAAGCATATGATCGGCATATGACGATAAATGCCTTTCAACCCCGATCACAAAAGTGGATCACCTACAGTATGTCTGGTACTATTGCAGCATGCAGCCTGTAGCGAGCATCTCGTGCCCTCTTTCCTTTCCTTCACACTGCGCAGGCGTGCCAAACCCAAAACAATCATGTCTGCCTTGTTTAACTTACCTGTCGTTTTCAGAGCGATCCTGCCCCCTACAGAACATGCCACGAAAAATATCTCTCCAGGGTAGCACGTTAAAAAGCTTTAATTGAACACGGCATTTAAAGAACAAACACTTCACGGAGTATGGTGAGTTTTCGAGGCTCACGATGTGATCGTCAGTCAAGCGGAAGCTAATGTAGCCAACGCTAGACACTCGCCCGTATGTGCATCACAGTCAGAAGTCTAAAGCAAATGACCCGAAAAATAATTGAATTCGTCGGCAGCCTCTCTCAGCAGTGGAAGACACCGGGTTGGCCGACTTCTCTCACTGGGAGCCCTGCTGCATGATACCTGGAAGTCCTGCTAGAACACCATCAAACTATGTACTCTCACATCCAACCTCAACTTAAAGAAGGTGTTTCATCCTCTGTAAATGATATACACTCAACAAAAATATAAAAGCAACACTGTGATTTTGCTCCTATTTTTTATGAGATGAACTCAAAGATCTAAAACTTTTTCCACGTACACAATATCACCATTTATCTCAACTATTGTTGACAAATCTGTCTAAATCTGTGATAGTGAGCACTTCTCCTTTGCTGAGAAAATCCATCCCACCTCACAGGTGTGCCATATGAAGATGCTGATCAGACACCATGATTAGTGCACAGGTGTGCCTTAGACTGCCCACAATAAAAGGCCGCAGTTTTGTTTTATTGGGTGGGGGAGGGGGTCTAGGGACTCAGAAACCAGTCAGTATCTGGTGTGACCACCATTTGCCTCATGCAGTGCAACACATCTCCTTGGCATAGAGTTGATCAGGTTGTCGATTGTGGCCTGTGGAATGTTGGTCCACTCCTCTTCAATGGCTGTGCAAAGTTGCTGGATATTGGCGGGAACTGGTACACACTGTTGTATATGCCAATCCAGAGCATCCCAAACATGCTCAATGGGTGACATGTCCGATAAGTATGCTGCCCATGCAAGAACTGGGACGTTTTCAGCTTCCAAGAATTGTGTACAGATCCTTGCAACATGGGGCCGTGCATTATCCTGCTGCAACATGAGGTGATGGATTTACTGCCAAATTGTCTGAAACGCCTTTAGAGATAGCTTATGGTAGAGAAATGAACATTCAATACACGAGCAACAGCTCTGGTTGGCATTCCTGCTGTCAGCATGCCAATTGCACGCTCCCTCAAATCTTGCGACATCTGTGGCATTCTGCTGTGTGATAAAACTGCACATTTCAGAGTGGCCTTTTATTGTGGGCAGTCTAAGGCACACCTGTGCACTAATCATGGTGTCTAATCAGCAACAAGTGTTGCGTTTATATTTTTGTTGAGTGTATGTTCTCTTCAAAACATGAGTCAAATATGTTTTGGCCCAAATGAAGGTGATTTTATGGTTCCCTTTTTCATATCATGTAGCCAATAGTAAAAAATCTATGTGATCGGTATGGGACGTTTTTACTCATGGATGATTGGTATCGGAATGAGCAACATGAAACCGTGATCGGAGCATCCGTAACAATGACATATGTAGTCAATTCATACAACAAAACATGCAATATATACCCAGTGTAGGAACTGAAGATATACGTTGGGTAGATTTTTTTTGTCAGTTTAATTTGGCTCATCTTAAAATGTTGTAAAATCATTACGTAGTTTGATGCGACTTTTAACAAGAATCATCTTCTTATAAACAACTTTACAAAAGACCTGATCTACATACAGTACATGATCTGACAAAATTCCGAGAAGCAAACTCAGCAATCTTGCTTATGCAGTGTAGTGAGAAGTACAATGACCACTACATTGGAGAGACTAAGCAACGCTTATACAAACTCATGGCACAACATAGGAGAGCTGGTTCTTCCAGCCCAGAGTCAAAAGAAAATTTGCATCTCAAAAACGACGTGACATTTCATTGAGGACAACAATGCCCAAATTCTGGATATGGAGGAGCTCTGGCTTAAGAGATGTGAAAAAAGCCATCTATGTCAAACTTGAAGGCCCTCTCAAAGCACAGGAGGAGGTTTGCAGCATCACTTATCGTCTGCTTATACTGTAACAATGTCCTAAAATCTTTCCTCCATCTGTCTCTTTCCACGAGAAGAGTGGCCACTGAGTTGTTTCGCCACCAGACTTATTGGTATGTACTGTAGGACGGTTGTGACCACCCCCAGGAGACTCCACACTTAAACATTTCGAACTGAAGGAGCCTTTTGCCCAAAAGGTGTAACGTCTTCAACAAACACGGAGAGTCCAGTTGGCTCGATTCAACCTTTAGCGAATCACCATGACCTGGTCAACTGAGAATCTACACAGACATACGACCTAGACAAATAAAAATATACAAGATTTCTGACAACATTTGTTCAAATATTATTAAATAACATGTCATTTAACAGCTTGAAACCAGATCTGCATATATCCATATATAGAACGTAAATGGCGCAGGGCCAGAAATGCTAATTCAGGTCAGAAAATGTCCAAGACACTGCAGCCTGTCATACACATCAGGACTCCAATTAAAAACTTTTTAGAATAATCAAATTAATAAATCTGTTCCCTGTTCATTTTAGAGCATTACTTTTCATGACAAGTCCTGCTACTAACGGGATATAGAACGATGCACTGGCAGCAGCTTTCAGCCAGTTTGGCCCATTCAAGCAGTGTCCTGTGGCATCAGAGTGGAAGGGATGAGAGGACATTTTTCATGCATCACAGAAGTCCTCTTGGCTCTACTCACGCCATGTACAAGAACTTCAAAATGTTTTTCTCATCTGACCACAACCAGCATTTCATCCTCGTTCTCGCTGAACCATTTTGCAAAAGTCGCCCCGCTAAGAGAAGAGGCTTCAGGCAAGAAATATTTAGACAGATCATAAGCTTGAATCCTTGCTTTGAAAGCTCCAATGGTGCTTCTGACAGCATCTAGTGGATCGCCTAATTGGGCTATGGAGACTGCACCTCTGCGAGGGGCTGCTCTGATGTACTGCAATTTGGAAGGAGACCTTCCCCCCCACCCCAGCCCCACAGCACCATTGTGTAGATAAGAATGTCATCCCTGGCAGAGATGTACATTTAGGATCCAATGGGCGATCAAATTGCTGCTAAATGTTGTTAAAGTGTTGGTACACTAATCAAATGTGTATATGTTAACTGGCTACACCTGTCTTGACACTTCCCTTCTGTTTGATGTACAGCCTTTGAACACACTGCAAGTATCTGCCCTGAGCTGCAGTTTGATGGAAAGCAAACACAATTCGAGGCAGGAAAGTTGAATGACTTTCCTGCAAAGCCAGCTTCCTGTACGGAGCCGTGTTATGCAGGGGCTTGTATGAGTTAAACATGGATTACAGCCCTGATAAATGATAGGGTCTGAATAGCCAAATAGGGTCGCTCTGAAAAGGAACGTGACCGACAAAATCTGTCAGCTTGTTGGAACTTAGTCAAGTGAAGTCAGTAAGCAATTATAAGTCTTAAGCTCCGTAACACTGAAGAGTCCAGTTCAGTCCAATGCCACTGATATTTTACAGTAGAATATGCACCGTTTGAACTGATGCTCGTATTGTAGAGAGGTTTTCGAAAGGAAGGTTTCATGTCGACACCCCTCAAATTGGCTGACTCACTCAAAAACATAAATGGTAAACGGAAACCGAAACTAATCATTGGTGATAGTAAAAGATTTTTGGACCGATGGTAGTTTGTTGACATGGATTTCCTCCATTTTGCATATTTTTATTTATTCTTGTTTCCGTATATTTTATACTCTCATCTAACAGAGCTGCTGTAATTATAAAATCTATTTAATATTAAACCTTTATTATTATTACTATTACTTGATTTTATTATTATTTGATTTATATACTGTATATATTTTAATGGCTGCATTTTGTTAGTTACTATGGCAGTCTCAATTACGGGGTCTATTTCTGTACTTAACCCATACATAAGGGGCACCGTATTATAAGGCACTTGCTAAAACATACGGTCTACAAAAAATAGGCAGCGAAAGCAAAACAGTGAGTTTAGTTGAACTTTGTCCTATTTAACAATACAGTCATTGTATTTTTTAATCAATCTTCTCCCACAAATGCATCAAAGTCTTCATCTTCTGTATCTGAATTGAACATCTGGGCAATTTCGCCATGAAACATGCCGGGTTCCCGCTCATCATCGTCGGAGTCAGTCTCGTTGTCAGGTGGTTGTTCAGCAACGATGCGAGCTTTCGCGACAGTTAAATCAGATAGTTTAGCCCAGGCATCCACAATCCATTCACATTTTTTGTTGATTCTCCTGGATTAACAATGGCAAGCTCCGAGTTCATTTTCTTCACTTGGTTTTTCACAGTAGCGGTGAGATGTGTGCTCATGGAGTCTTGGAGGTAATTATAGAAACTGCCGGAGGTAAGCGTACGTACTGTACGTATTACGTGATTGTTCTCTGATTGGTTTATCGCTG
The DNA here is from genome assembly GCF_027744805.1 of Dunckerocampus dactyliophorus. Classification (NCBI taxonomy): domain Eukaryota; kingdom Metazoa; phylum Chordata; class Actinopteri; order Syngnathiformes; family Syngnathidae; genus Dunckerocampus; species Dunckerocampus dactyliophorus. The sequence continues at coordinate 2,470,659 of NC_072823.1, forward strand.
CCAGCGTACATATTACATCCCTGCGTCAGTGGGAAATGGTCCGACAGTCAATCAAGCGGAGCGCTTACCAAAGTCACACAACAACATTTTTACAGATTTTAGAACTCAGTGCACACTTAAGGCGCACCGTCGATATTTGAGAAAATTAAAGGCTTTCAAGTGTGCCTTATAGTGCGGAAAATATGGTAATTGCATTGTGTAATTACGTTACCTGAGACAAAGTTGATCGCACAATGTGGCTCGTATAATTCCTTCTCATGTGTATTTGCATCTGAGACATGGAGACAATGTTGCCAGGTCTTGACTAGCGCTCTAAAAGCCCAAAACAACAGGCAACTTGGGAATTTGCAAAACCAAGATGAAACAATAACCATGTACTCGGAATTGGAGGTGCTGATTCTCATCCCAGCCGCTTCACACTCAGCTGCGAACTGATTCAGTGAGAGCTGAAGGTCACAGCCCGATGAAGCCACCAGGACCACATCATCCCGGTCCATCATCCGGACCCGGTCCTGCAGCCACCAAACCGGATCCACTCAACGCCCTGGCTGCACCTCCAAATTGTGTCCATAAAGGTTATGAACAGAATCAGTGACAAAGGTGAACAGAATCTTTTGGTCACGGCTGCAAAATAAAATAACCCACAATGAAGCCAAAGAAAGTTGCAAGTGCTAAAGAAGGTAAGAAACACTCCGGGTAACTTTATTCCGGGTACTCCGGCTTCCTCCCACATTCCAATATGCATGTTAGGTTAATTGGAGACTCCAAATTGTCCAGTGTGAATGGTTGTTTGTCTATATGTGCCTCCAGACTGGCTGGCGCCCAAAGTCAGCTGGGATAGGCTCCAGCATACCTCTGTGAGCATGAGGAAAGTGGCATAGAATATTAATGAATTAATGAAATTTTGGATGTCCGAATTAATTGAATTTACATGATTTCTTATGGGAAAAATTGGTCTGTTTTGGTTTGATTTGGCCCTTCAGGAACTGATTAATGGTTCTACTGTACTCCAAAACATGTCGACATAAAAATGTTCATAGAATCAGTTTGGCCAATTAAACGCAAAGGCCTTTTCAATTAAGAGAGCAGAAGGTCACAGCTAATGGAGTTCTTTAAGAATTAGTGGGGTCTAATTAAGAATAATAGCAGCGCTTATTCTTGTGTACTTGGTGCATAAATCACAGTGACAGCAGAGTATTGAGTGGAACTACAGGGTGGGTGGGAAGTACTGTTGTGCTGACACCCACACATAAGGCCTTGGCAAGTGGGTGGTTTTAAGCTGCTGGGACTTTGACAGGCTCCATTAGCCAACACTTAACTCTGACACTGAGGAGTGAACACTGACTGCATCTCCCAGACCCACCAGATCACACCAGGCAATAGTCTTGTGACAAGGAAGAATGCAGGAGATAGTCATGTGAACACAGTATTCCACAACAAGAAACATCAAGCAAAGAAGAGCACAAAAGATACATGAGTGGTCACCTCAATAATGCAATATCTGTCTGCAGTACTTGCAGCATACAGTATAATCACTCATGTTGTTTTGATGTTTCCTCTTAATGGCCAGGAAACAAAACAGGCAGAAAAGATGGTAGACCACCATCAAGTTGTCGGTCTGGGCCAAAACTATAAGGAAAACTTTCCAGCTGGTTTGTGTGACTTTGCAGTAATCAAGACAGGAATCTGTTTGGTTAGCAATGTACAGTGAGATGGTTTGAGACTTTTGGGTTTATTGCTGGAGGAAAGCCCAATATGATTGGAGAAGGTGAAGACAAACGATGAAAAGGTCTGGTTTCCAAATTTCCAAGGACCATCTTATAAATTACAACCTTTCATCCCCAAACAAATTGAGTATTTTGTAAAAAGAAAGGTAAACACAAGCAGAAATAAGTGGTTCAAATCGCTGTAGACAGGATATTTAACTTAATACAATGCAGTGAGGTTCATGGCTGGTGAGGCACTGAGTACTAATGATTTTTTTTATATTAATAAAGGCTGCTCACTAAGAGGATAACAAGAAAAAGAAGAGAATAATTCACTTTTGTAAAAAAAAATGTGTTTTCAAATAAGCCTCCTACCAGTCGGACGTGCCCTGAACACAGCCCCATGGAGGTGCCCGAGAGACCTTATCAGGATCAGTGGTTGTACTCTGAGTTTCTCCCGGATGACATTGCTTCTCACCTTACCTCGAAGGGCCAGCCCAGCCACCATACGGCGGAAGCTTATTTTGGCTACTTGTACCCGCGATCTTGTCCTTTCGGTCACTACCCAAAGCTCATGACCGTAGGTGAGGCAGGATCAAATCCCTGACCCAGAGATGGTTTTCTCCGGGAAAGGACCATGGACCCAGACTTGGAAGTGCTGATTGTCACACCAGCCCCTTTGCACTCAGCTGGGAACCAATCCAGTGAATGCTGAAGACCACGGCCCGATGTCGCCAGCAGGACCACATCATCTGTAAAAGGCAGAGACCCAAACCTGCAGCCTCCAAAATGGATCCCCTCAAAGCCCTGGCTGACCCTAAAAATAATCAACATTACTTTCAGCAGAGCTCATGCACACTCCCACCCCTTCAGGATGAGGAGAGTACTGCAAGCATCTCCGCGGATGTCAATTCTTTGTATTTTATTGTCCGATTAGCATGAATAATGATGTCACACTTCCATTTACAACATTACACAGCTGTAGAAAGTCATGGTGTATCATATATGTTTCTGCAACGTGTAATTTCCGGTGTATAAGACGCACCGGTGTTTAAGCCACGCTTACTAAATTTAGACAGAAAAAACTATTTCTACATATATGAGCCGCACATCCCCACGTCATAAAATGGCATTAACTCTTGATTTGACAGGAGCCAATCATGAGCTATGAAAAAAATCAGGACAAGCTTGTCAACCCATTGGAAATTGCAGGAAGTCATTGCTCAAGATAGCAGTCTGACTCACTTACAAAGAAAGCTAAAATCATCACACAGTAACTTAACACTGAAAGGGTAGCTAAGAAATACACAATACCAATATGCGTCTGTGTAGGCTCTCAGTCGTACAGGAGTTGTCCATCGAGGGAAAGGCTTCTTGAGACGTCATCTGTACTTCTGTGAAGAAGGTGTCGGACGTTTCGCTCCTCATCCGAAGAGCTTCGTCAGCGAACTAAAAAGTGCTGGTAGCCTAGACCTTAAATACAGTAAGAGTGGGCGGAATTGGTGTGCCAACACCCTCCTCCTATTGGTTCCTTACACTAAGCCTGGGCGGAGTAGTGGTATAATCCTCTCCAGCTATTAACACCTATTTATACCACTTATATTACATATAAGGTTTTGCAAAAAAGTAACGCAATCATTACTTTCCCTGGTAACTAATTACATGTGAAGAAGTCATTCTGTTACTATTTTTTTTTTGTGAAAGTAACTAATAGCTATGACTTAAAAAAAAAAAACCAAATTCCCAACACCATTCCTCTGACCTTTATAATGCCTCTCGTTGGCCAAAATAGTGCTCAGTCATGCTGAAGAAATACACCGACTCTCCTAGTTCACCAACAGCTGTTTTGTGCAGCAAAATATCTGACGCGTGCTCACAAAGTTTAGGGAATTCACCATCCACTGTCAAATTTCATCTGCTTCCACTGAAATGTTTAAAGACAAAAACAGAGCTAATAAACGATCACTGTTGTTGTTGTGGCACTTTGGACGTACATAAAACCCAACCTTTAATGTTATTAACGTAAACAACTTATTCTGTAGCATTTTGCAATGCAACTCCATGAGTGCCAAGCGACAACAAGCAGTAACAACACAATGACGGACACTGTCCAGCCATCGATGAGGTCCTGTGTGTGTGTGTGTGTGCTCAGATACTTGCAAAATTAGAGGGAAGATTGCCAGCATCCTCACTGAGATCACCAAATGGCCCGTGTCTGCTGGAACCAGTTAAGTATGGACTAGTTGTCCAAAAAAGTCAAACAAGATGGTTATTTTCTACAGGGGCTTTGCATATAAACACTGTGGTTATGACATATCCCCCATCAGGAAAGACCAAGCAACCTCATCATTCCACTGCAGCGGTGAGTCTTGTAATTATTTCCATTAACAAGGCTCAGAGTACATTGCTAAATCAATCCCATTTCCTAAATGTGGGATGGAAAATAGGGAAGAACGTAGTGTTTTTGAAGCTGCGCGTCTTTGACGACTAACCAATAACCGCAATTATTTGTACATTGTAACCTGAAAGGACCGAGCAGTCATTTCTATCCAGCAGTTTCCTTGAAACCGATGGTCACCAACCTTTTTGAGACCAAGATCCCTGGTCTTCGCCGTGAACGTGCACAAGATCTACCCCCCCAATACATATACAGTATATATATATATAATATTTATAATATTATAAATATATATAATATATTAGAATATTATAAATATATATAGTATTTCCTTATATATATATATATATATATATATATATATATATATATATATATATATATATAATATATTAGAATATTATAAATATATATAGTATTTCCTTATATATATATATATATATATATATATATATATATATATATATATATATATATATATATATATATATATATATATATATAATTATTTTTTTTTCTCATTGTGCCTTTTTCTCTATTTTTACCTTTTTTGCTGTTTTTTCGTATTTTATTTTGTTCCTGCAGTGATGCAATGACAAATGAGCCACGGACGGCCCCCGAGCCGCACTTCGACCACCCCTACTTTTGTGGATGTTCGTCGCGGTCGGGCTCTGTATGAGCAAACTACAACTGTCTTGTTGGCTCAGTGTCGTTCAGCGATGGTAAGGAGAGACAGATTGGTCAATGCAGCCCTAACGAGCCGCAGCTCAAAGTTTTTTTTTTGGAGGTGCACGTCTAAGCAGTTATAGTTGTTCCTTAATTTTGAGATAGAAAAGGCAGATTTTGAGCAAAATGAACGTGCAGTGACTCCTGCTGTGTGCTCAGGCACATCGCTGTGCTCTGTCATTCACTCCCTGCTTAACCTCTGCATGCTTGCGAGGCGATCCAGTGTGCATGCGCTGGTATCGGATGGGCCAGGTTTTTGAGGACTGGGCTCTTGGCTGGTTTTACCGGTTGCGTGCCTGGAGGGCGGCGAGGCGTAGGGGCGTGTTCAGTCGTCAAAATGCCTGCCTGTTGGCCACTCTGCGGGAGGGGAGGTGATATGTGCCACCGTAAACATGCCAAATGTTGCACAGGTCATCCATACAGTGTGATGTGACATGTAGGGCACCCGATGGTTGCGTAAGCAGTGAACTCATATATGAATAGGTACCAAAAAAATGTGTGGGCGCCACTAATTACCAATTTTCTGTTTTGACGTTTCTTCATGTACCCTGTTATAGTAAGTCACATTATTTCCTGTTTTGAAAATTAAAAGCATTATTTAATTTGTCTACTAAAATAAGTCAGCTCATGTACTGTACTGCCACCAAAAATGGGTACACAATAGATCCCCAGTAGCGATTACTTGCAGGGGAAGTGTGCGTGTGTGTATGACAAACTAGTATCAAACAATATTGTTTTTCAAGTGTCTATTTCAATACCCGCATAGTTCATGTGGTCCAGGTACATGAGTTCCACCTTTTATTTCTTGTGTTATTTTTAGTTGCAGCGGGAGTGAGGTAGACATTTGCGTTGATAAGCTCCTGTTGGTTTGTGATGTGTGAGTTGGCTAAGGGTGTAGCTATCAAGCTGATTGACTGCGTATGAAGAACACCTTCTCAAGCTAGTTGTATTTTATCTCTGAATGCTTTCTGTGAAACTCCCCTGACTGCACGTCACTGACCGTACCCATGTTTCTCATGTGTGGAGTAAACGGTAGCCTCAGTGTAGCCTCAGGCCTCAGTGTGACATGGTTATATATGCTCACACACTTTATCTCAGGATTCCTGAGGGGTCAGTCAGTCTGGAAGCTTATCAGACTGATGAGGACAAAATTAGCGTGCATGTGTGGAGGAAAGAGCTCTTTCCTTGCACACCCTAGTAATAACAATCCCTGTTGGACATTTTGTTGCCTGGCACGGATTAGATCAGGGCCTGAGTCTGATGGTTTGGTCTGTGTTTTAGCATTGAAGGACTTTTACCAATTGGATTCCTGCAATGAGGCCCGCTCTCCTTTGGGAACACACAGTTGAGCTGCAGGGAAAGTCCAACTGCAACACACACTGGTCTGAAACACCAGGATGTGCTGACAGGAAATGACCTAGACCTTTGGAAGTCATTAGAACCTTCATCTGATAGCACAGGGGTACACTTCAGCAGCCTCCATCATCATCATTGACACTTACTCCACTCTTTCCAGTGCATGTCTAACTGAAGCTTGTTTATTTCCCATTCATTTTCTGTATCAGTTATCCAGTTAAGGGTCATAGCTGGAGCCTATTCCAACTGGCTTGGGGTGAAAGGCGGGGTACACCCTGGACTTGAACGCCTGTCAACCACAGCTGTATGTTCAGCAATATTTCCTTAGAAGAAAACAAAATGCTAAGACTAGACAAGCAGTATCTGTTAGAGTTGATACCTCTACTAAGGAGATTATCCTTTCGTCACCATTTTTGTGTGAGATGGTCATACAACACAAACACTGCTTTTGTAGCAGGTTGGATGCAACCTTGTGGAGGTTTTTGTAAATCTAGATCTTGTTTCCCCATGGTAACAGTCAAAGATAGGACTTTTTTTTTATTACGTACTTGAATTTGTCAATGAGCAATTCACAAGTCTTCCAGCTAATTTAGGGTTGTGGATGGTATCTAAGGAAAACAATCTAGTTTGGTGAGATTTTGAAATCGTTTTTCCCGTAGAAAATGTACATCCCCACTTTCCAGGGTGGTTACGTACCGCTTCCTTGACTTGGATAACAATTGACTAGGGGAGTGTTTCCCAACCCTTTTTGTCTTGTGCACCCCCAGAGCCTTTTTGTCATGCCATGAGTACCCCCTCACTCATGTGTGTTGATAATTCTCCAAAAGGAGAATGTAACACAACTGTCGGGATCTCGGTGCAGCTGTGCCACAGGTTCATGTCTCCCTGGGGAAACTTGTCGCAGTGCACACTTTCCATTTTATTGTCTGGCTTCATATGAAATGACTGAGAATATTTACTTGTTTCCACGTGACCCCTGCAATTTGCCCGTGTACCACTAGGGGTACGCGTACCCCTGGTTGGGACTCACCGGACTGGGGTCCAATGGTGAGGCTGGAGTATTGATGAAATGGAAATGCACTTCTACTATATTAACTGCCTTTGTTCAGACTGGCTACACTTTTGAAATAACACCACAACAACCCAATGAAAACGCAAAAGAAAATTGATGCTCACTGAACTGAGCTCTTGTCCAGATAAGTTTAATGTCCCCACCTTTTTGTGAGTGGTGCATATTGAGACAGAGAGTGAACCAATCTATAACTGAATTAGTGACATGACATGTGATATGGAGAGGGGGTAGGATTTAATAAGCTCTGCTTGTTCCTACTCCTCCTTTGACATGTTGAGTTGTGAATTGTGAACATGTGATGCATTCAGTGGTAACATTGTATGCATGTTTGAAATAAACCAAACAAAACTCAAAACTACTTGACGCATGCGCATTGTAGGGAGAGGCACAAACCACAAGTCCAGCAATAGGGGAGGGATCTAAATTTTTAAACATATGCCATTTTAGCACTTTAATTATTGAACGCTCCCGGTGAGGCGTGAATAACTTGGGCATAATGCAGCCCCAGAGAAATGTTTTAGCATCATACTGTATATTCTGCAGATTTGATATAAAGGTAAAAAACAGAAGGACAGTGAGTGTTCAGTTGCATCACAGAGCTCAAGCCAGCAAAGATGTGGCAGCACAAGAACAAATGAATCCAGAAGATGACCTCAACTTAAAGCTTAGTGATTTATTAAACATGGCTAAGAGATGAGTGAATCCCAAAGATAAGAGAGCATGTCGGAGCAGATTAGAGAGCAGAGTCCAGGTGCTACCGATGTCCTTCTCTTCACCTTAGACCCTCAGATTCTCGCAAAAAAACTTCCTGGATGCGATGTAATGTATGTTAAACAAATAGTACATGATGAGAATGCGTGCTATTTGATAACATTATTAAAGTACTGCAGGTTGGTTGTCTTAAAACATGTTCAACCTTCACTCTCAATCATCGTTTCAACAAGAACATGGATGGCAGTTTGCTTTGCCTTTAAAGGCGAACAGAGATGTGATGGTGCAGTGTGTGTGTGTGTGTGTGTGTGTGTGTGTGTGTGTGCATGTACCAGGCTTTCATAAACACTACTGACACCACTGCCAATGTTCACTGTAACCTGGGGCTTCCACTGCTCGAAGTTGAAGCAAACCGCCTTTGAAAAAAGCACGAGGCGTTGGATAAAGGTTATTGTTGGATTCATGGAGCATTTTAAATGGTACTTTGCACACTGCAGCAATGAATTTGATCCTTTTTCTAGTAAAAGCTGCGTAGACAAATGATTCATACCATAAAAGCACCGCATGAACAGGCAAATCCGGCTTGATCATGTCGCTGCATTCTGTTATTGATATTTATGTATGTTTATGCCGATGGCCACAGCAAACTATGTTAAATAAAAACAAACAACAGCGGCAAAAAAGAAAAAAAAGAGACATTTACGTAGGAAGAGTTGAAATGTTGACGCTAATAACAGAAAGCTGACATTGTGACACAATCCAGGTTTAGGCCCTAAATAACACACTCATGAAACACATTTAAAGTATAAAATGTTTAGGTACTCATCACCAATGAATGATCATGTAAGATGATCCGTGAACAGATGGAGTTGGAGTCACGCTTATACTCAATCACAGCACGCAAGTATGGTGTGTTCAAAGACCAACGAACAAATTGAAATCTCAAGGCTTGATGAAGAAACATTATCTGTAAAGTAAAAAGACATAAACGTGGGCTTTTTTTTAACAGTGGCACGTGAATGCTGTACATTTTATCACCCGACTGTGAATTTCCTTATTAATAAATGGAATATTTTTGTAGTTTGAGCAAAGAAAACCTGTTTACCTTCTAAATACAGTTTTTAACATTATTAGAGCCCTGGAGACATTAAATATACCACCCCTATAGTCATCTTTACAGTCACATTACACAATATAGCAGACATAAGAACAGAAAATACGACATATTACACATAAACAAAACAGAGTTCCTTGTTATTTTTTTTCTGGACAGCATACTTCCTGTGGTCTCATCAATATAATATAATGGCGGCTGAATTGCACCACGTCAAGATGGCTGCAAATTAGTCAGCCTTTTAATTTGGAGTACACACAGGTCAGTGAGGACACTATGTCTTTCAGGCAGATGCCCAAAACACAGCATAAAGAGTTCAACACGTCCTAGTTCTCTTGTTCTATGGATTTATTTTCTAAAAGCTAGCTCTAACCCAGCACGCAGAACACCACTGCCCTCTATAGGCCATACTCCAAGCGGCAGTTCAGAACTGCACAATACACCTGTTGCTACAGTAACATGATTGACATCTAGTGACCAGTGTAAGAACTACATGTAACGTCTTTAAATGCAGCTTCTAAATGCCTTACATTTGTACTGTCGTTCATTATCAGGTCGTATTTAACCACGAAACAGCAATAATTTATTCATTTATTTTTTAAAAACGGTCGCAAAATTTGCGAGGGACGGCTGTATTTGTAAGTTATTACTGACTTACTACGTTATGCCTGAATGAAATGTGTTTTGGAATGACTTTTGGAATTGCGAGTATGCACTGTGGATTTTAGTTGTTGTAAAGACCAACTGCTGTGACGTCAAAAACATAATACTGTATTGTGATAACGTTTCTTGTTCGGAGTCATGCTGGAGCTTGCGTTGAAGCACTTATTGTATTGTGCAGTACCTCATGAACAGCAGGGAGCGTGCACTTTCCCCCTCCGCTTGTTTACAATGTCCCAGCTTAACCAAATGACAACTGTAAGCTGTTTGAGAGGTTTCTCATTTTTGTCTGTTTACTCAAGACAGCCTTTCCACCATTAAATGACGTCAAAGATCCACTGCCAAAGACTAAATAGGGCTTTTAAAGTCCATAGCCCTCCCCACTTATATATATTCAATTTAAGAGGCTTTAAGACTTTGCCTTAAAAAGTCTCTGTTTGGGGTACAGTGCAGCAAGGTGTTTGTCATAAAAGAGCGCCAGAGAATGAGAGTGTGTGCACAGAGGCCTCGATATGGCCACTCACTTAATGGCTCACTTCCTTCTTTCTTTGAATCCAACAACGGCCTTGGCGCGTGTCGGCGCCCTGCTCTGCCATGGTGATGCGGATAAACACGACAAACATCATGAGATGCATGGCAGCTTAAAAGCCTCTCTGCCACATTAAAGTTACAAAGAAAAAGACGAGGAGAAAGGCTGTCTAAATGATTGCCTGCTGTATGAGATGCTAACTGACTGGACTCGTGGGACCTGACCGAGTCCGCTGCAGCGCTTTCTCAAGGACAGGAAGTCCTCTTGTCTCTGCTTAGATGATCTTTGATTTTTATGGCCGTCACTGCTTCAAGGTTACAATTAATCTTCACCTTTTCATCACAGTACAGTAAAGTACAGAAAACCCTCACTTTTCTTTTCACCCTCACACATTATTAGTCAGAAAATATGCATACCGTAAATTCTGCTACTTTTTTTTATTCATCTTTGAACCCTGCGTCTTATACAGCAGTGCAGCTAAGCTATGGCTAAATTGTAATCTCGTGATATCTCCTTTACCTCAGAACTACTACTAATTGTTTGAATACTGTACCACTCGCGAGTCTGGAAGGAAACTGTAGCTCTGTCTTTGGCAAGAGCCAATCAGTGCACGCACAACAAGCTTGTCAACCGACTGGAAATTGCTGGAGGTCATTATATATAACAGTATAACAATATAACAGTCTGACTCACTGTGTCATCTTACTGAGAACAACGCTAAATTCATCACACAGCAACTTAACAGAAAGTATACCTCAGAAATATACAAACATGTACCAATACCAAGTTTAAAATGGAAAAAAATCAAAAAGGCATTGTATCTGAGCAACACATTCACTGGGGCACTGCAGTGATGTCAGCCTCCCTCTAGGCTCTGTGTTCTGGGCTCCAATGAACTCCTCTTCTGGCAGTAATGCATTATGCGTAGATGTAAAATATCTGCAGTTTGTTAAACTCGTATTGGTACTTGGTACTACATTTCCTACGCACCTTTTGAGTGTTAACTTGCTGTGTGATGAGTTTAATGTTGTTTGTAAAATTAAACCTTGACTCAGACTGTTATATTGAGTAATGTCTTCCTGCAATTTTTAGTGGGCTGACAAGCTCGTTGTGGATTTTTTCATAGCTCATGATTGGCTCCTGTCGAATAAAGAGCTGCATGGTCCTCACAGACTTGCGCGTGCCACAATATGTGATGTTATGACATGGACATGTGCGGCTTATACGCCGGTGTGGCATGTATATGAACAATTTTGTTTTTTCCTCTAAATTTAGTGGGTGTGTAGTGGGTGGTAAAAAGAACTAAAATAAAAATATAAGGCATTCAGAAGACGTTGTGATATGTAGTATTCTACACTGGTCACTAGGTGTCAGTAATGATCTATTGATGAGACAATAGCCACTACAGGAAGTACTGTACAAAAACTGGACGTAAAAGAGGGAACAATAAGGAACTCTACCAATGCTAACACGATTATGTCTAAGTCATGCCTTATGACTTATTTTCTCTTATTATGTTTACTATATTGGGTAATAGGAGTGTAAAAGTGTCTATGGGGTGTTAGTTCATGTCTAGAGGGCTCTAATAATGTAAAAACAGATTTTTTTAACAGATTTTCTACGTTCTAACTGCGAAAATATTTGATTTATAAATGAGAAATCCTACTTTGATGGTCGGGTCTGTAACCAATTAACCTGCGATAAACGAGGGATTACTGTCATTTAAAAATCCCAGTAGAAGATGAAGGATCACTTAAAGGACTAACTGCGGTCTTGGCTCACTTGTTGTCGAACCTCAAATTGTTCAGATTCTTCTTTTTCATCCCCTAATTATTGTTTGTGTCTGTGCACCTCAGTCCTCCCTGCACAGACAGACACATTCTCGAATAGCATATTTACACCCCTGCAGGAGGAAGTATTAAGACTCTCTGGCAGCGTTCGTAAATTATTACAATACAGTACATAAAGTACTGTGCAAAAAGTCTTGAGCAACATTAGGTTTGGGGGGAGCATTTTTGGGCCGCAGCTGTTTTTTTTTTTTTTTTTTTTGGCTCTTGACATAATGTAAAAATTAAATTAATTCATTCTTAATTAGATATATTGTTAGATATGACACTAATTTGCTTTGTGACCCATAACAAGATGTTGTTTTGTTCAGATAGCTTAACATATACTGTATTGGTTTGTGGTGTCAGAGTTTGGTTCGCATTGCCGGCAATAAGTCGGACTCAGGGCTTCCCCTTGTCACCGATTGTGTTCATTACTTTTATTGGCAGAATTTCGAGGCGCAGCCAGGGCATTAAGGGGTTCCAGGATTAGTGGTTGCAGGATTGGGTCTTTGCTTTTTGCAGATGATGTGGTCCTGCTGGTTTCATCGAGCCGTGACCTTCAGCTCTCACTGGACCGGTTCACAGCCGAGTGTGAAGAGGCTGGGATGAGAATCAGCACCTCCAAGTCCGAGTCCATGGTTCTCGATCAGAAAAAGGTGGTGTTCCATCTCGGGGTCGGTGATGAGATCCTGCCCCAAGTTTAAGTACCTCTGGAAGGATGGACACGAGATTGACAGGGGTCTGCAGTCATGCTCACTCTGCATCAGTCTGTTGTGGTGAAGAGGAAGCTGAAGTTCTCAATTCACTGGTCGATCTACGTTCCTACCCTCACCTATGGTCATGAGCTTTGGGTAGTGACTGAAAGGACAAGATGGCGGGTACAAGCAGCCGGAATGAACTTTCTCCATAAGTTGGCTGGGCTCTCCCTTAGAGATAAGGTGAGAAGCACTGTCATCCGGGAGGAACTCGGAGTAGAGCAGCTGCTCCTCCGCATTGCGAGGACCCAGATGAGGTGGCTTGGGCATCTGGTCAGGGTGCCTCCCGGACGCCTCCCTGAGGAGGTGTTCAGGGCACGTCCAAACGGTAGCAGGCCTCGGAGGAATTGGAAGGAATTTTCTCCAGGACACGTTGGAGAAACTATGTCTCTCAACTGGCCTGGGAACGCCTCGGGATCCGCCGGGAGGAACTGGACGAAGTAGCCAGGGACAGTGAAGCTTCTCTGCTTAGGTTGCTGCCACCACAACCCGACATTGGATAAGCGGAAGAAGATGGATGGATGGATATTAGTTTTGATATCTTTAAAGTAGCCCCTGCAGCCTTCTTTTTTCCGGCATGCGGCCCTCTGTGAAAAACGTTTGGACACCCCTGCCTTAAACAATGATTAATGTGAATTACATGAATATTAACCTACATATAAATGATGTATTCCCTGTGTTGCCTTTTAAGGATGTACTGAGTTGCATGTCTGTGTAGTGTGAATAGAAAAGAAGTGTCCAGTCTGTTGGTTTGTCTATGGAAAACTTTTCTCACTTTAGTGCTAATGACCCACTGGATGCATACATCCTGTATTTCAGTCGTGTTGCACTGATCTTTCAATGGCAAATGGACTGGCATCGATTGCACAATGCTTGCATTATTTGTAGATCCAAAAAAAATGCAAAACTGCATTGTCACACTAACAACATAAGTACTGTGCGAAAAAGCTGCACGCACTTTGTTGTTTACACGCTGGAAAGTTGCTATGAAGCACTTTGCCCATGAGCCTGTGTTTCCCTCACAAGTGAATGGAGCCTAAGAATGTGTTTCTAGGCCTGTGGCATCCCTCATGTTTACAAAAACATGTAAAGTGATGTTGAAAACAGGTAGAAGTGGGTCGGCAGCTCTCATGGCCATTCATGGCTGGCCCAGATGCCCGTATATGAAAGCTGACTTTTGTGTGCTGGCCTAACCCGGTACAAGGTGGATGCTGGTGTTTTCCTTGGCACACTCGCTTGTCCAAACACTGACACATTAGGACGAGCGGCCAGCTGTGTCAAAATGTGAGCCACAATTTTGTTTTACATTATTCAGATTGAATGAGGAAGCATATCTGCTCTCCATAGATGGCAAATTAGTTCAGTCTATCATAAAGCTGAAGCAGATGCTGCATGTCCTGCATGTCTGAGCATGGAAACTTTCATTTAAAATATTTAAAACTCCTTTGCAACTTTCCTGACTCCTGGATATACTGTATGTGCAATAAATGAGTGGCTCCTTTCTCCTTCCCACAAAGCACAGAATTGCATTATTCATCTGAAGGAGTGTTTCAACATTCCCTCTTTCTGTGCCCGCAGTGCTGCCACCCACACCCCTGAATAATGTTCTAATTCAATTTCAATATTCTGCCCCATCATTCAGCTGATGCTGTCTGTGTATTTGCATGTTGAAAACACATATAATATATTTTTCACCTTAAAAGAATACAAGTGTGTAAAGCCATGTTGTCCTTTTTGTGTGAAGGCTGAGAATAAAGCACTTTTAGCTCAGCACATCTTATCAGAGCCCCCTTCCTATTCACTGCCCACTAGGGGCGATAGTGCATTACACTGATTACAGTAGATCCCTGCGGGTAATTGATACACCCATAAAAATGAATGTTTACGTTCTCCTCCATTGTTGGATCAACATTTGCAATAAAAGTGAGTATAGTAATTATTAGATTGGATTCAGCTCCAGAACCTTCCACTTCTCTCTTCAATTACCATTGCTCATTTGCGACAAAATCCAGGTTTAAGCCCTAACTAATACACACACTTATTAAACACATTTAAAGTATAAAATGTATAAGTACTCATCACTAATGAATAATCATGTAAGAGGATCAATACACAGATGGATCGGAGTCACAGTGTTGCCAGTCACAGCACACAACTATGGCATGTTCAAGGGCCTCCAAACAAAGTGTGACATCTCAACACAAAGCATTTGTAACAGTAGGACATTTAGACTGTACATTTTACCTGTATGATCACATATTTATTAATTAGTACCAACTTACTGTAAATGTCCATACCGCCACGCAGATGGAAATAAAAAGTAAAAAACCCGAAAGACATTCGACTGTGGAAAAGCGTGCCAAGATGGCAGTAAGTCAATCTACATTTCTCCTGCTAAAAAGCTCCAAGGTAGGCATAGTGCTGGCAGCTAATGCAGTGCTGATCGCTATCTGGCTTGTTCTGACGTGCTAACTAGTCGGCTAATGTGGTATCTGTTGTAGCGTGCAACAATAATCCCAAAGGGTCATGTATGATTACAGCGTCACTACAAATCTTAGAAAAATAATGAGTTTTCATGCCAAATTGTTTACTGAACAATCTACTGTATGTTGTCTATTGTCTTCGGCTCTGTGTAGTGTGCAGACAGCAAGTTTATTTTGCAGCTATATGTCACTTGCTGACAGTCAAAAACATCCTTGTGGCCATTTTTTGGTGTGTGTTACAGTTATCACAACACAACATCAGTGAATGTTATTATTGTGATTGTTGCGAGTGTGTCACTTTCTTGGCTTTGCTGCGTGTTCACGGCTGCAAGCGTGTGAATTTGGTTCCTGGAATGTGTTCTGGTTGTGAGGTCACAGTCAAGATGGCGTGGGTTCAGAAAACTCACTGGGGGCGGGGGGGCGTGTCAAAATCACCACTTCATTTCACTCCTACATCATAGTTGTTTATTTGTCGATGACAACAGTATGCCAAAAATGTTTTTTTTTTGTGTGTCAGGCATGTAACACTCTAGAGCTGGAAAAATGACATTAGTGTTTTATGGGATTTTTGCTAAATTGCCAACTTGATGTTCATGTTTTTTGTCAAGCATCCTTTTTTCCCTCAGTATGTGAGCATGTTGGTTTGTGGCTGCTGCTGCCAGTGTGTGTGTGTGTGTGTGTGTGTGTCTGTGTGTGTCTGTGTGTGTGTTCATGCTCATGTGCAGATAGATAACCATGCCAATGCAGTATATGGTGCCTGTGTGTGTGTGTGTGTGTGTGTGTGTGTGTGTGTGTGTGTGTGTGTGTGTGTGTGTGTGTGTGTGTGTGTTCATGCTCATGTGCACATAGATAACCGTGCCAATGCAGTATATGGTGCCTGTGTGTGTGTGTGTGTGTGTGTGTGTGTGTGCGCGTGTGTGTAGATGGATGTTCACATCACCTCAGTGCATGGAAACTTGGCCTGTAGCCAACCGTGTGCCCATGAGGGCTGGTAAACACACTGGATGGATCTCACTCTGTACAGACGTGTCACACAAAATATATATTAATTTCCATCACTTCATTTTTCCACTCAAATATGTATTAGCTGCATACTGTGTCGGAGGTTTACTTTATGTTAGGGATGCACCATAGTTTTTCACCTCCGATCCGATCTCGATACCTGTACCTGCCAGTACCGACACTATTCCGATACCAGAGCTCTGTTTGCTTTAATATTCTTTGCATTCTCATAGGAATGTGTCCCAAAATGCAAAGTATCAGGTGAGGAAAGGACGTAAGAAAAACAGGATATATCGGACATCTTGTGTTGGGGATATGCAATATCAACATCATTTGTAGCATGTCTGTGTAGATCAGTGTTGTGCAGTCATGGCCAGCAATGTGTTCTCTGCTGGCCTAAACACAATCAAAAGCACCAACCTACATTTACAGCTTCAATTCTAGTATTTGTTCCATGAAATTGTGTTCACTTATTCCAACGGTCAAGTATTTTCATTTAGTCGTGTTTTTCTTGGCTGCATTGCTTCCAAGAGTGTATTTGAATGTTCGATTTTTTTTTATTTTGTGTCCAATCAGATTTCAGCTTCTATGTGTTGTCATGTTAATGTAATCTGAAAAGGGCCTTCAGAATCAAGAATGCTGGCCCTTGTCACATACGCACTATAAGTATTGGGGCTGTTTTTATTTATTTTTTGCCTCCCATGGTGACGTCAACACTTTTCCTTCCTCTGATTGGTTGATCAGAGCACAAATCTTCAGCAAGCCAAGTTACACCCACAATGGCTGACTGGGTACACTCGTCAGAGCTGTACCGGTATTTAATATTTTTCTTTGGTCGGTGCCACCCGTCTCCACTAAGTTTCAAGGAAAATGGTTTAGAAATTTTAAGTTCTGCTGTTAACATACTGACAGAGAAAAAAAGGAGATTTCTGAACAGTCTGCCTTCAGAAGAATATGCCTGTACTCTTTTCTCTAACTGTATCTTTGCTCTCTTAGTCTTATCACTTTGTTTCTGTTTCTGTCATCACAAAATACAGTAGTGGAAAGAAGCCACATTGTCTTTACTCCCACGTCCCAGAGAAAAGCACACTTGTGGACTTGGTAAAACAGATGTTGCAGAGATGTGGAGCCAACATGTGGGGCCAGCAGCTGTCCACTGCATTGAGGAGGCTGTGTGGCATTGAGGTGATGAACAGGACCAGATCTCCTGCTGTTAGCACCTCTTCCTCTCCCCTATTCTTTGCTAATCACAACTGACAAGGAATATAGTACAGCCCTGTTTTTTGCAGGGGTTACGTTGTGGCCATATGCTAATATTTTACTATTCTCTAAGGCCCTCGTCAGTCAGGAGCCCTTGGAATTGTCCTAATTGTCCTAACTTTTCCCCCCATATGTCAATCCTGCTCCAGAACCCTCCTATTTTTTCTTCAATTGCCTGTGTTCACTCACAATGGCAGCTATCAAGCTAAATGCTAGAAGCCCAATCCAGGTTTAGGCTCTAAATACACGCTAAACACACGCTTATTAACCCCATTTAGACTATGAAATGTATAGATACTCCCCAGTAATGAATGTTCATAAAAGTTGACAAAAAACATAGCGAAGCATAAAGACTAGGGATGTCCGATAATATTGGCCCACTGATATTATCGACGTGATATTGGCATAAACATGTAATATCGGTCAAAATCGGTATCTGTTTTTTCCATATAATGAAAACTGTTTTTTTTTAATCCTGTATATAGGCCTACGGGCTCCCGTATTTTGCGGCACGCAGATAATGGCCTCATCAAATCATGTCTGAAGCGTACAAACAACTGTGGGTGGCTGCAGTAACAAGCTAGCTCACGCCCAACTAACGTTATGTCTGTGGTGTCTCCTTTGGATATTAAACTTGCGATTCACAATGACTGCAAAGTGTTGGTTATGCGAGGCGGAACCAAGACTTCTTCCTTCAAAACTTCCAATTCCCAGGGCGAAATACATCAATCGCGAAATCATGGAATGTATCACACTGGTTAACCAGCCTTTTCTATCGCGCAAGACGCCAGATCCAAACTTGTGGAGTTCGCCGAGCCATGCCGTGCCCTATGCCCAGTCGCAAGTATTTCTCAGATGTTTGCGTATAGTTGTACCATGTTGTTTACAGACATGGCGAGAAGCTAATTGCTGATGCTGTATCCATTAGCTTCACAACAGATATGTGTTAATTCCACAACAGTAGATATGTCATGTTACACATATTGGTATCGGTTGATATCGGAATCAAAAATTGAGAGTTGGACAATATTGGATGTCGTCAAAAAAGCCAATATCGGGCATCCCTTACATAGACATGTATTAATTGTGGGATTTTGTATGCTGTATATTTTACCTATATTATCACATATGGTGAATGAGATGTCTCCTGCAGAAAAACGGCCTATTTTCTAAGAAAAAAAAAACATTTCCAAAATATTTGTTGGCGAAAACACGCAAATGTGCGATGATCCACTGTATACTGAATTATCCCTTTTCTGGTGAATGTGAAAAGATGCTTGAGCCTCTCAGAAAGAAGCATTATCTTTGTTCATTGTGAGAAAAAAATAAAAAATAAAATAGGACGGCTTTTATTGCATGCGTCATCACAACATGAAGGGTGCAGGCCTGTTTGTCTGTACATGTATGTGCAGGCAGGAAGCCACCAAAGCGCTAAAATGCACTGCGTGCACACACTGCACTCGTGAGACCCAGATGCTGAAACATTGATGCAAAGCGTCCACTGTGACGAAACGCATCATCTGTGACACTTAAAGTGAGATGAATATTTCAATGACCCGGCGGAGTGGGAGACATCCAGTCAAGCTATGAGGGCTTTGTGGGAGGTTCAAGCACATTACGTTTTGCATGTGAGCGTGTCACGTTTGTGACGTCGCTGTCCACTTCTGCTCCAATGCAAATCTCTTTGCATCAAAGTGATTTAGAGACTGATATTGCTTTTAGTGCCAAGTGTGGTTTACATGCAAAGGTGACATCGGCAGCGCACATCAGTGGCACTGTAGCATTCGACAGCCCATCAGCAGTTTTGGCACGAGTAGTGTCGTGTATTTCAAATCATATAGGAGCCCGCCGATCGATCGGCCACAGATCGGTATCGGACGATTTTCGTTAAAAATTTTGACATCGGCAAACGCGGATAAGTGCTTTTCAAAGCCGATCACAAAACCTGTGGCTCACATTATTGCAGCCTGCAGCGATCCTTTCATGCAGTGTAGTGTCTTAACCTAACTAATGTCTTGGACAGGGTCGTCCTCTCAGTTTCCAACTTGCCCACAAAATAATGCCAATCGTGGCTGTCGTAATACAGCATGTGAAGAACAAACATTTGACGGAGTATGCTGAGTTTTCGAGGCTCACGGTGTGGTAATCGCGTGCGTGTGTGACAGTCAGAAGGCTAAGCTAATAACCCCAAAAATATGAATTCTTCGGACGAGGTGACCAGCCTTTCTCAGCGTTGGAAGACACCGATGAGCTGATTCGCTGAGACTTTGTCAGTTCCAGCAGTGTACTCTCACATCTAAATTCTCCTTAACGCACCCGTGAAGTTTCACCAGTGATATATGGGCTCTTCAAAAATTAAGTCAAATATGTTTTTGTCTAAATTCAGGTGATTTCATGGTTCCTTTTTTAATATCATATAGTATAGCCAGTAGCAGGGGTGGAGCCAGGAATGCTTGGTCCCATAAAAATATCACTTTGCACCCCTCTTTATTAATTAATTACTAATTGCATTATTCATGTGTTTTTGGGCCCCCTGGCAGTCAAGGGGCATTCCAATTGCCCCTTTATACTGCACCCCTGGCCAATAGCACTCATTATAAATACATTGAAAAATGTATAATTAATCCATGCGATCGGTATCGGTATTGGCCGATTTCAGTCCTGAATGATCGTATTGTACAGGATAGTGGTCTATCTCGGCGGCGTGGGAGAAACACAATGGTGCTTTCAAGGACGGTCGCCACTCGCAACAAATAACATGCAAAAACTATGGGATTTGTAAATGTATATTATTTTTTTAAATAAAATAATGGCCCATATTTCCAAAATTGATATGGGTTTACTGTATATAAAATTTGATGCAGTTATTTACAAATGTATTTTTTAAGTGGGGTCGATCGGTCGATCCGCACATCACTAGCCTATACGTCACCAGAAATTACATTTTCGTCCCGTACTGCATGTACCCTGGTGTAATAGTACATGTTGATGGTGTGGGTTTGATTTCCGGCCACAGCCATTGGAGATTTCCATTGCCAGCCCAAAGCCTGGATAAATGGGAGGATTGCATCTGGCATACAAACTAAGCCAAATCAATCATGTGATTAACTTGGTGTAAGCCGGAAGATGCTAAACTGCATTGCAAGTATTTTGTTTTGTCCTTCTTTTTTTTACATCTATACCACCCGCAAATGGCGCTGTTACGTCCCGTAGTGGGTGTGGCTGTTTGTGTGGCTGTTTTTTTTCTGCCCTTAGCAGAGTGGTGACGCACCTGAAAGTGCATCCCAGCTGTGGGTGATTGACAATCAGGTGGAACGGGCATAAAAGAGGCAGACAGCAGGCAGTCTCGTCTTGCACTCTTGTTGTTCTCTCAATCTTTGCTGCGTGCGAGCGAGACCATTTGCCAGAAGTGCTCGCTGTTATTTGTGCTGTTTGCTGTGGGCTCAGCCGTTTTGGTTTAGAATTGTGTGGTTTTTGCCAAGTGTGGCGTGTTTAGTTTCATAAAGAGATGTACTCACTCTACCCATTTTCTGGGGAGCCTGTTGTGTTCCCCCCTTTTTGTATTTTTTTAAGCATATTTTTACGTCCTGGTTTTGGAGGATTGTCTTTTGTCCCGTCCCCAGTTTCTGTGGGGATTGTTTGGTTTTTCTTCTTTCTGGGATTAAAGAATTAATTTTCTTTGTGCTATCGGTGTGTTATTTTTTCCCTGCCCGGTATTTTTGTTTATTACACTTTTAATCGTCCAATTCTACCCTAGACACCTTTGGGACGTAACATTTAGGGGCTCGTCCGGGAATTAAACTTGTTGGGATTTTTGATTCGCCGCTGGTAGTGATTTGTCAATTAAGTATTATTTGCCATGCGTGTTGGTGTCTGCCTGTGTGCAGAGTGAAAGTCCACCCACTTTCTCAGCCTAGCTAGGGGAGTGTCCAGCTGAGCTGCATTCACACTCTTCCTTTGGGCACTCTTTTATTATTTTGCCTTTTTTTTGTTTTTATTTCCTGAGTCAATTCTGGGTGGGGACTTCAGTCTCCAAACGGGGGTGGCGTTTCAGGGCTCCGGCCGCTGTTGTGTGCCTTTAAGTCGCCTCGACCCTGGCAGGATTTCAGAAGGCAGGTGGCAGACCCAACCGCTGTTCTGTGATCATGGCCTTTGTGTTGGACAACTTTGTGGCCAATCCTGAGCTGAGCAGAAAAGTGTACAAAGGCAGATTCGTTTGCCGTTTACCATTGCAGCGTTCATGTCTCCTTTGCACCCCACAAAGCTGAGCCCCCAACAGTGGTGGTACACGGCCTGCGTGGGAAAGGTGTAATGATGTAAATCCCTGAGTAATTGAGATGCCAATAAAAATGTCTCTTTTTGACACACTGGTTGCTACCCCTCCCACTGCAAACCCTCCTGCTAGCTTGACGTTGACATCCTCCTGATTTTGGATTAACATTTGCCATAAAAGCGACTAATTGTTAGATTAGATTATTAAGTATAAAATGCATAGTTACTCGCCACTAATGATTTGAACAAATGGAATCGGAGTCAGTCTAGAAGGTCAATATATAGGCAAGCATGGGCAATATAAGTTTCACTTTTGCATCTCACGACTATGGTGCGGTCAAGGGCCGCAGAACAAAGTGCGAAATATCAGCACTTGATGACAAAAAACACAGAGTTAAGCATCAGGACATAAACATAAAAATTATGGGCGTTTTTTTTTTAAACAGTGGTTAGGCCTGTCACGATAATCGGTTCATCAAATGATAAAAAAAAACAAAACAGTCGTTCATTTTGTTGGCCTCGATAAATTGATATGTGCATGGTTGTTTTTTCCTCTTTACTGCACAGGCTGGATGACATGAGGGTTCACTCATGCACGTTGACGTTAGTTTCATGTTGGATAATTAAAAAAAACTTTGATATTCTTATTAGCCACTAAACGTGGGCCGGGTTGTGCTTTCATGCTTGTTAATGTAACCCAGCGTTGTAGCTTGTCAGTGGCTTCCAGAGACACTCCAGCTATCTCACGTAGCCATAGTCAAAACACATTTTCTTCACACTTCTGGCCTTCAAAATAAGAGCAACGCACATCCTGTCTGGTAATGTGGTAATTAAATAAGTGTCATAAAATGGCTTACATGAATGAAGCTATCGCAATTGCATCTGCAAATATATTTAAAAGCTCTTGACATTCCAAAGACAATGTTAAATACTATTGACAAATTAAAGCTTATTGCTTTTGATATTATGTAATCACATTATTATGCGATAATTCATGAAAAAAATGGTCTCCAAATGTGTCAATAATATCGATTATCGACAATAATTTGTAGGACAAATATCGTCCAGCAAAATTTGTGATCGTGACAGGCAACAGTGGTACACTTATGCTGTAGGTTTGACCTTTTTGTTCTCATGTATTTATAAATTATCCACTTGTGTTGAATGAGATGTTTTCTGCAGGGAAAACAGCCTATTTTCAGAGGACCAAAATCCGCTGAATCGTGAATGTGCAGGGATCCACTTTCCAAAATATTTTCACATTTGTGGCAGAGTTTACTGAAGTCTCACGTGATTACAATTCCACCGGTTTCTGTGCAATTTAGACAAATATGTTTTTGTTTTTACCCCCTAAAATGTTAGTCAGTTTCCAAATTGATATTTGTAGCCTTGAAATGTACTCCAAGAAAGACAACTGTAAAAATTTTTATTTTTGCTTCAGGTTTTTAGTGTATTGATTATGTAGGCTCCAATGACACACTTCAAAATGTATGTTTTTACATTGCATTAGTGAGATATTGAGGCCAACGCCTGCTGGGCTGGCTGAGGCAGGATTTGAGGGGCTTTTCACCGCGGTGCAGAGTCGGAACTCGGGGATGTGAAATGAGCTCACGGTTGCTTGGAGAGCTGCTGACAATCGGACTTTTCTGAACCTCGATACGACCTGACGGACACTCTCTCACGCACTCAGCTGTGCTTCTCTAAATCCTGGAAAGGAACGCGATCGGGGCACCACTTGGAGAAGAAATGCAACAGCAAGGACGACCAGGAACGTGTTTAATTCACTGTTGATGAGTTTTCTGGTGCAACCTTAACGGAGCCATGACACGGAGGAGGCTGCTGTGCGCAACAAAGGAATGGCTAACTGAGGATCCGTGCATTGGATGTGTATAACTGACACCTGGAAGGACATAGCAGAGAATGTGGCGTCCAGTGCGGGTGGATGTCCATGCGTAAAAGCAGCGCTGTTCTCCCTTCCTCACGCATGCAATAAAGTGTGTTTGCTCAGCGGTGTCCCATGAGAACAGTGCAATAGATGCACCATAGACTCGCTCATATTTCCTTTGGACATGCCTGCACATTTGGACCGTGTGTGTGCACAGAGCGGCGCTGCAGAAAAAGGCTCCCGTGCTTCGAGCCGCAATGGTTACGCGCAAACACGTGTCGTCCAACTGAGCCGTGACCCACTGTGCGCGTCGCCGTGGGCCCGAGTGTGGAGTTGCGGCGGAGTGGGCTGCGCGGTGTGTGCGCTTCTGCTGGCCGTGCTGCTGAGGTGCGCACACTGGAGCTGTGAGCGCGCACTCCCGCAGTCGTGCATTCGTCCTCACTCGCTCGCAGGCTGCCTCGCCGAGCTGCTGCTCACTTGCTGGGCTGCGCTGTCGCCCTTCTTCACCCTCCTGTGTGCCTTCTTCTGGCTCGGCGTCTACCTAATCCGCTGCGGGGTGCTGCTCCAAACCGCACTTTCGCTGC